>NC_081182.1:58151941-58255356 GCF_029867415.1 Vicia villosa | reverse complement strand
AATGTAGAATGTCTCCCAGCAATGTTGGTACCGGGTTACGGATTAGAAAAAGGTTGATGATGTGTACACTTATGAACTGGTCGGGATTTGGGAATAAAACCAACCCATAGATCAAAAGGGCCATAACATCCTCAAAAGCTGGATAACTTTTGTTTTCTAGCAGTAGTCGAGCCTTTTCCAATAAGAACTTGGTAAGCAAATCCTTAACTCCACTCTTTGTTTCCCAATTGGATTCGATTTCTGATTTTCGCAGATGTAAAGCAGCAACAATGACTTCAGGTTTTGGAATCCTTTCTAAACCAGTGAAAGGTAATTGATTTCGAACAGGCAATCCCATTAGTTCAGAGAATTCTTCCAAAGTGGGTACCAACTGGTAATCAGGAAGGGTAAAGCAATGATGTTCGGGGTCAAAGAACTGGAGTAGGACCCGTATCATGTCTTCCTCAAATTTTGAGGTAACCAAATGGAGTAGGTGACCATGCCTTTCGGTGAATTGAACATTCTTGGGGAATTCTGACACTAAGTCTTTTAGTTCAGATGGTACCGTTGAAATGTTGATTCGGATGTAATCTTTGGTGGCGGGAGCCATTACCTGCAAAAACAAAGGTAAACTCTTTGATCCTTGAAGTGTTTGATGCAAAAATGATATGCTTATGATGCAAACATGTGGCACACAAAGACAAATCAAACAATAGCCTTAGGTTTAAAGGCTTGTATGGAGCTGATAGGTGATACCCTCCCCACTGAAGTTGAGTTGGTTAAAACCTGTCCTAGAATAGTATTCGGGTTCTATGATCCTTGGAAGTAACATCTCAATGCGGCGCTCGAGCGGCCGATCAAAATATTCCTCGAGGATAACTAACTTCGATCAATTTCAAAGCTAGCCACTTAATAGGTCACAAGTCAAGTTCAACTAAAAAGGTTCTAAGACAAATTAGTGTTTAATGACATTTCGGAAGCCTAATATACTCCTTGATCGTTTTCAAGGGACATCAGTATAAACCAAAGTATCGCACTAACGATGACTACCAGATCAACCGTATCGGTACATGCCGTACAGTTTCCTTGGTCTATTGTCATATACTTAAGGTATCTCGAGATTCGGGTTAGAATCTTTCACACAAGCAAAATACCTAAACAAACCTTTGAAAAATAGAGCAATCAAGTCAAACAATTGAAAACATCGACCTATTCTCTTAAGGTAACCCCTTTTGAAAACATTTTGTTTTTTGAAAGTATATTCCCCAGCAGAGTCGCCAGTTCTGTGGACCTCCGATTTTTTTAATTCCGGGCCATACCTCTGTTCTGTAGAGATACGTGAACTGACTCTTTTTCATCGCTTAATGCTTTCGCATTTTTGAAAATTCACAGAGTCGCCACCGACCATTTATTTTATCCAATTAAGGAAAGGTTTATAAAAGAAACAGAAAAAAGACCTTTAAGAAATTCTGGGTAAGGGGGTAGGTTATACAAAGGGAAGGTGTTAGCACCCTTTGTATCCATGGTTATCCATGGGCTCTTAAGTTTGCTTAGCTCAATTGTTTTTCGATCACTTTTCAATTGCTCTGAAATTGCTCATATGTGGTTCCAAATACTTTTGTAAATTGAATTTTGTAATGATCCGTGTGTGGATGTATACAAAATGCTTGTTTATCTTTCGAAAGATGTTTTGAAAAGAACGTTAACTTTGTAATAATCCGTGTTTGGATGTATACAAAGTATTGTCTTTTTGGAAAGTTTTGTTTTGAAAAACAACAGTGTATGAGAATTTTGTTTGTTTTGATTTGAGCAAGCAAACTAGGAGGTCTACCCTGAGTTGTAAGGTCTTTATCTTATTTCCTTTAAAATATATCCTTTCACCTGATATAAACGCAAGGTTCGATTTTGTACTCAAAATAGTAGAATTTTGACTTTGATTTTGAAAAGAATGAGAAAGGATTACCTTAAGAGGTGCAAGTGTGATTGTGTTTGTATTCAGATATTTTATCTTTGAAGGTAGTGATCTAACGGTTCAATTTTATCTTTGACATACACGCAGTTTATATTTGCAGGAAATTAAATGCGGAAATGTAAAGTGCGGAAAGTAAATCTACGCTATTACATCGATTGTGCAGGAAATGTAAACTATCCTATTTACATGAATTTGACATCCTATACATTTATCTAGGAATTTAAATTGCAAGAAAAATAAAAGGCATGTTTTTGGATTTTTTATGATTGATTTTAATTATAATTAATGCATGATTAATTAAATTAAAATGAAAAAAAGATGAAAATAAATTTAAACCTAGAAATTAAGTTTAAAATATGTAAAAAATATTTGTCAATTAATTTTAAAACAAAAACTAATTTTTTTGGAATTTTTGAAATTGATTTGAAATTGATTAAGCTAATTAATACATAATTATACAAATAATTATACAAATAATTAAAACTTAAAGAGAAAATTATTCAAAATATGTAGAAAATTAGTTTATAATATATAAACAATATTTAACATGAAGAACAATTTTTTTTATGATTTTTTGATTGGTTAGAATAATTAAAAAGCAAATATATAAATATATACTAATTAATTATGCAAAATATTGAAATTTTGAAGAAAAATAAAATATTTTTATTTCAGAAAATAATATATTATTTTAGAAGTCTAAAAATATTTTTTGTGTATTTTTTGGATTTTTAAAACTATTTTTAATTAATTTAACAAAGAAATTAAAATAAAATAGAAAATAAAAGGATACTGATCATGTGTGGTTGGATTGAGAGTCCATGATAAGGATTGCTTGATCTGGTGCGTTGGATGAGTTATTAAGTGAGATCAGATGGTCCAGACTTTGAGGCACATGGTACACGTCACACCTGCAAAGCACTTGATTAGTGGAGATTTTAAAAAGTACGCGCGCTGCTGAACCAATGAGGCGGGGACACGTCTTCGTCTTCAACCTTCAGACAAGGCCTTTAACAGCGCTTTTGTAAAAAAGCGCTATAGTAAGTGAACCCTAATTCTGCAAAATAACGAATAGGGGTAAACAAGCAAATAAATTTGGCGCGATGGTACCATTCAACTCGTCTTGTTCCACTGAATTTAACCATGTCTTTAATTTGCTTTAATTTTGGCCCTAATGAAGAACCCTAATTTTGAGCTAAGAAAACCCTAAAATGGTATATGCTACAAACAGCCATTAACATCCAATTGAAGCTCCAAAAACGACCAGAGCTTCAAACCAAACATAATTATGCATCTACATCTTGTTAAATATGCGTGAGTTATGAGATATAAGTTGGTTTTAGTTTGAACAAACCGTGGCCTAGGTAGCTCGATTTATGAGGTTTCAAGACTTGGAAATGATTGAGATATGTTCAGTAATGCTTGAGGAAGGTGTTTAAGTGTTTAGTTTATATTGAAAATGGATTAAACTCAGAATTCGAATTTTGAATTTCTTTGAAATTTTCAAAGTGTTACAAGCATGGTACAAGCATAAGAATGGCTCTGAATTCGTCTCTCTTCTGTTACTGAAGTATTGGAGTCTATTTATAAGCATTGTAGTGCTTAAAAACTAAGCTAAAAGCATTAAGTGCTTTTGTTGAATTCTTGACTTTTTCAACACTTATGGCTTTGCATTCAAGCTACCATGGCTTGACTTTCAACTCTCCTTCTGCTGTACTTTGGCTTGGGGCAGAGTTTAGTTGATTCCCTTGATGAGTCATGCTTAGAAATTAAGCCATCCATTATCCTTCCATTTTTACTTTTTATTTAATCTTAAAATAAGATAAAATCAAGCAAAAAATGAATAAAAATGGTGTGGGCCTTGTCTTGATCGTGGGAGGCCCATAATAACATGGCAAAGATGTTTGAACCATGAAAACTTGGCCCCATTTGGAAAAAATACATTTTTGAGCAATGTTGGTTTTATGCATTTTCCCAAAATTTAGCCAACTTCAACAAGGTGTAAATACCTCAATTTTTGTCATATGAAGGAGATCTTGCACTTTTTGGAAACCTCAAAGAGTCCTCTAACCAATGTCTTTGGTCTCATGTCAAAATGATTTTTGGTGCTCCTTGTGTGTCCTTTTGAAAAAAGTGTCTTTTTGTTGACTTTGAAAATGACCTGTAATGTCTTTGATCATATTTTTCAAATGGTGAATCCAATGACCATGGGATCAATGGCATTTGAAAGATAATTGAATTTCCTTCAACATGAGCTTTGGTTTGAATTTTTTGGATGAAGGATGAGAGAGTTATGACCAGTCAAAGTTGAGTTGACTTTTCAGGCAAAAACCCTAATTTTGAATCTTAGGGTTTTGTTGATTTTTGATCTTTCCTTGATGAATTATGATCATCCAATGATCAAATGATGAATCCTTTGACAAAATATGGACTTTGACAAAAAAATTCATTTTTGACTGTCTGTTGACTTTTTTGGTCAAACGGGTCGTCTGTTGACTGTTTGAGCTGCTGACGGTGCGTCTGAGTGAATTGAAGTTTGAAAATTTGTATGATGGTACTTTGAGATATATGGATGTGCATGGAATCCATTTGAGGTCTCAAAAACTTGTTGCTCCTGTAAAAACAAGAAAAACCCTGATCAGGGACTGTTTGTGTAGGAGACAGTTAAGCGTACCTGATTTTTGTGCAATGCTGAGTTTCTGCTAATCGCGTGATATTCAGAAGACTTCTAGCACAAAGATCTTGGAATTTTGAATTGTGAAAGATTGATTTGATTGATGGTACAAAACACTGAGAATTGTACTGCCAGCAGTTTGGCTGTCAACTGACTGTTCAGGTACTGACGTAGCAGTTAGAGTGAAAAATCAACAGTCAAAGTTAATTTTCTTTTTTTTTGTTTTTTGTTTTTGTTTTATGTGAAAATTGAAAGTTTATTTACATGACTTGTTAAAAACACAGACATAATAAATAACTAATATACTGTTACCAGTACAGTCTGAGTTTCCTGATTCTGCGCCTGCAAAAAGATTTAACTCTGCACCAACTGTGTCAGTACTATTTATCTGTAAATAAATAAATAGCATGTGTGAAGTAATAAACAGTATTTGGCGTTTGCGTAAGAATAAATTCCACTGCAAGCCAAATTACTGTATAAGAAAAATTCTAAAAACTAAGTATTTCATATATCAGGATCTTTGTTTGAAATAAAAATCCATGATTATATGAGACTTTTAATTTTCAGATTGGAGTTTTCTTGAAAAAAGATGCGGGCAAATTTTGGGGTATAACAAAGACCTTTAAGGAAATGGGTGAAAAAGATCCATGAACTTTGAAGAAAATGAGATTTTAAGTGAAATTTTCAAAAGATGCCAACTTTGAAGCTCCATATCTCTTAAATGGTTGATCTTTTGGAAAATCATCATATGTGACAAAGTTGTTTATTGGATCAAAATATACAACTTTCATGTTGGAAGTTTTTTTCGGTTTGTAGGTGAAATTTTGAGAAATTCCCTTCCAAAGTTTGGAAAAAACCATTGAAAAACACTTAGAATTTTTCTAAGTATGGAAAGTCAAACTTTTGACTTTTTGATTCTTGATTGATTTTCTTGATTTTTCTTGATCAAATGACTTCATATATCATATATTGATGATTCAAAACTTCAAAAGTCAAGGTTGACCAAAATTCCCCAAAAGTCAATGGTGATCTTGTACAGTTGACTTTTTTCAGACGAATCGCGTTTCTGGAGATTTCAAATGAATCAAGCTATCCCCATCAAATGAGTGGTATGAATGGATCACATTGAGTTATTGGAAGACCTTGAGCCATGGTTTAAGTTGTGGCACCATGTTCTGATTAAAAAGTCAGTTGTTCAGGTGATTTAGGTCAAAAAAACCCTAATTGTCGACCTGATGAAATTGATGACTGTGGATCTTGAATTGAGACACAATTTCCATTGGATGTTGTCATAGGGATTATTTGAAGATGATTGAAACCTTTGATTGACTTCCTGGGGATTTTTAGGGTTTCCCAAATGTGATCCCTGATTTCAGTCCCTGATAGTTTAAAACCCTATTCTGATGATTTGAAATTTCACTGTTGATCAATCCTTGTGTACGAGATGTCTTGAGCCAATGGATTAGGTCAAAATGATGCACTTGGGGTCTTGAGGTCATGTCCCAAGTCATTAGGTCAAATCCTGAGCAAAAATCAGGGGTATGCTATCTTCAGTCAAAACCCTAATTTGGTTGATTCAAAGTCCCTGAGCTTGTTGAAATGAATCTTTGAGGACCAAATGTTGATTGTTGATGAAGATGATTCATTTGAGATGAAGGGGGAACAAAACCCTAATTGATTGTTGCTTGTACTGATGAGTGATTTCTTGATTAAACCCTGCTGAGTCACAAGTAGCAAACACAAGCTATGCAATTTGTTAGAGATGCAAATGATGCATATGCTATGATATGAGGTGGTATCTTAGGTCAAAAATTGGGGTATGACAAAACTAAACCATCTATATTGATCATCACTTGTTCATACACAATATATTCACAAGAAATACATACAAAAGGCTAGGAAGATTACATCTTATCTTGATACAAAAGAGATTTAGCTATCCATGAGAATGGTAGCTTGCTCAAGAAGTAAAGGATGAAGATCAACAAGCATCAAAGGCGATTAATCGATGATCAAGGCTTCGAATCTTCAACTCTTAGTATGCTACAGTGTTTTGTGCTCTTGGTTCTCTCTCAAAATATCTCCCTCCTATCCTAAAGTGATCTGCCCCATAAACTAATCAAACAAAGTTTCGCAGACCTCACTTAGCGCGGTATAGCCCGCTAAGCGCGCCATCAAAAATTGCTAAACCGCCCAACCGCGCTAAGCGGGCTCCAGACCTCGCTTAGCGCGGAACTCTCTGCCAGAACTTCCTTCTTTTCTTCAAAACCGCGCTTAGCGGGCTCAACCTCGCTTAGTGCGCTAACTCTTTTCAGCAATCCTTGGCTTTGGTCTTGGAACATCTTCAAAGCCCTTTTCCATGGTCCAAGCTTCCAATTATCTATAAAAACTACAAAATCCAACACAGATTGCAAAGATAAGAACTATTCAACAATAATATAAATATAAGAATATATATGTACCAAATGATAATAAAATACTACTATTAACCACAAAAAGACTTGAGAGTTACCAAAATTTAACTAAGATATTTACACAAATTGGTAACTAACAACTCTCCCCAACTTAAACCTTTGTTTGTCCTCAAACAAAACAAACACAACCAAGAGATCACAAGCTAAGACAAGAACAATTGGGTGGTTCAAATTCCATAAGCACACAAGTAACATCTTACCTTTACTAAAATAAAACCATGATGCAGATACTAATACTAAATACATATTTGATGTCAACAATTCCTAAAACAAAATAAGTTCAAAATTGAATCACAACCTACACACTTCTCTAGTAAGAGACAAAATTGAGGATCCTAACACTCACACAACAATGCCGCCAACATCTAGAATCAATTATGCATTCATCTACAAAACATTTATATAAAAAGCGTAAAAGCAAGAATCACAAAGACTTTAGGGTTGAAACTTGGCTTGGTTAACAAGGAAGTGTCATTTCTCAAGGCAATTGAAACGAAAGGGTCAATTCCTAAGAGAGCATTCAAATCACGATTATATCCACACATCCTTATCAACCGATCACACAATTTTATTGCTCAAGAGTTCATCACTTTAAATTTAAAAGACACTAGCTATGAACAAAGCTCTTTTCTTTTCCTTTTTCTTTTTCTTTTTTTATTTTTTTTTTCTTTTTTTCTTTTTCTCTCTTGAGCAATCATTTATTTTCTTCTCCACACCAATACAACCAAGATAATTTTTTTATTCTCCCCAACTTGAATATTACCACCACATAATCACGAATGCTCCCTATTCTAAGGCGAAAAGGAATCAATCCTAACCACGTTTCATGGTGCTTTTCAAGGTTAAAAGAAAGTCATCAAGATTCAAATAAAAAATCGGCAATTATAAGGCATGACATGATACCGATTGAATCTTGGCAAAATGGCTCAAAGTGGTTAGCAAATACTCACACACTCACCGGGTAGGTTATATTTGGAAGAGAAGTTATACTCGTAATGCGAAACAAAATGCTTTGATCACTTTCATGCTTTACACAATTAAATAAAAACGCAAGATTAAACATAATAAACACGAGTTAAACGCACATTGTTGGTAACCACAAAATAATATATATATATATATATATATATATATATATATATATATATATATATATATATATATATATATATATATATATATATATATATATATATATATATATGTACAATGGCAAGGCTCCTCACACTAGTTTTAGAACTAAAATGATTCATTATTGAACTATATTTGTTAAAGAAAATATGACATCTAATTTGTACAATTACAAGCATCTAATTCATGGTATATTAAAGAAACGGTAGAAATGTACCTTGTACGTACTAATTTCACATTATATCATCACCGCCCCAATTGGTTGTAAAAGCTTGCTTCAACAAGGAAGCACTTTCACAAGAACAACAACAAAAATTTAAAACACAATTGCAAAAGTATATAGAAATACAAAGCAATTAAACTAAAAACTTAATAAATTAAAAACCAACACCAAAAGGTGTCAAAATATCCAAAAGGCATAGTAATGCCTAAGATTCAAAATACCTCATCCTTTAGAAGGATGGAACAAAACATAACAATGCTTAAGTCAAAATAAAATAAAATAAAATAAAATAAAATAAAACTAGCACTAAAAGCATCAACCAAAAAGAACTACTCATCCTCATCCTGGAGATCTTCTTCCACATTCTCATCCTCGCCACCTTCCTCCTCCTCAGGAAATGGACTGACCTCAGGCCAATTAGCATAATCCACCAAGTTTTGGCGAGAACTCCACGGATGAGCCACATGGGGCTCCATCATCTGCAACCTCAGCTGAGACATAGAGTCATGCAGAAACATGAATGCTCTCTGATGCGCCATATGAAATGCCAAGTTCTCCTCTCTATCAGGATCACTACGGCGGCGAGCAGGGCGAGCAGCAGCAACAGGAACAGCAGTCAACCTGGATAAACAATAACGTTCAATAAAAGTGTCATCAATAAAAGTGTCAATAGACACAAGACCCTCAGAAGGAATCTGCACTCTAGCTTTCTTGCACAGATTCATGATCAAACCCGGGAATATCAACTTGCAGGGAGCACGATCACCATGGCGAGTGCCACTCAAAGAAACCCTCTTAAGATCATTCGCAATAATGCGAGTAATATCAATTGGCTCATGCTCAATCATACGAGCAACCAGTGCAGCATACTCAGCAGGTAAAGAGGAGGTGTGACTCCTAGGCCTCAGATTATGAAGGACCACTGACATGAGAACCTGAGCATTAGTAGTCAACGACTTTCTAGAGAACTTCTGGGGCTACAGTGAAGGATTAAGATCATAAGACTGCCCCCTCGTGCACAAAACTTCCCTCAAATGCTCCCAATCAAAATTACCCCGTGCCAATTGTACATGATAACCACACAGCTCACCATCCTCAAAAGGCAATTGAGTTCCAAGAAATTCACGGATAGCCTGACGAGAAAAATCGATTTCCTTACCACGCACCCAAGTTTTGAACTCAAAGGCCACACCTTTAACCGGAAATTCCTCATTTGGCACGGCATTAGCATAAAATTCTCTTACAATCTACAAATGAAACTTAGGTGCAGGCTCACAAAGCTTAAGCCAACCATACTCCTCAATGGTGTTATGACACCACCCATAGGTTCCCTCAGGATTGATTCTCACAATTCGCTCTGGCCACCATGTCCTAACCTCTAGCTTCTTATACCTCTCCTCTTGGACATGACTCTTAAAACGGTTTTGATTAAACGGAATAGCCCTAGGTGCTTGAGAAGAACTGCCACCTTCGGTTCCGGTCTTTCTCTTCTTAAAGCCTAAGAATTTTGGTCCCATCTGAAATAATTAAAGAAATGACACCACAAAAAAAAAACCAACATGTTAACACAATAAATAACAAAAATAAACAGCCAAATCAAGAATCAAAGCAATAGATCACTCCCCCTGCATTAAACAAAAACAGGCAGAAGAGGGAATTTTTCTGAAATTCCCAGACCGCGCTAAGCGCGCCTACCACGCTAAGCGGGCTCTGCGATTTGCAGAAAAAATTCCCTACGAACCAGGGTTTCCTCCATACTTCATCAGCACCCAAATTCAGTTTAAACACACAATAAGGCCCAGGAAACATGTTCTATACTATGTTTTCAATACACAAAACCCTAACCACATGGATTTATTCCTAAATTAAATTTGAAAACTATATAATAGGAAGATAAAGTAAGAATGGAGAAGATGAAGATGCTTACCTTGAGCAATAGAATGAGATAACCTTGAGTGAAGCCAAAAGCAATTGCAAAAGACAAGCAAAGGAAGAGAGGAGAAAGATTTGAGAAGAAAATGGTCAAAATGAGGCAAGGGCACTCATAACCCTAACTTCTCCTCCTCACTCTCGTTCAGGGCCGGGTCAGAAGCAAAAAGGGGCCCAACGATTTTTATTTTTTTTAAAAAAAAACAAACCGCGCTAAGCGGGCTCTGAAGCGCGCTAAGCGCGCAACTCTCTGGAACTAAGGGTTCAAAAACCTTCAAAGCGCGCTAAGCGGGCTAGGAGCGTGCTTAGCGCCTGTGACAGAACTCAGAAAATTTTTTCTTCTACCAGCAAGTGTAACTTTACCGGTAGGCTGATTTTGGCTCGACCAGAACGCAAAAAACATAAACGGTAAAAAACACATAAAACAAGCTGAATATTTACAAATTGGGGTGCCTCCCAATAAGCGCTTTGTTTAACGTCGGTCAGCTCGACGGTCAAAGGCAATCAAGGATCACCAAACGATAAAACACAAGTTTCACGATTAAAATCGCTTCCTCGATAAACCTTCAACCTTTGACCGTTAACTACCCATTCTTGCTTTGATTTTTGGTCCTCTATCACAATAGCCCCATGGCTTCTAACCTCTTTGACCAAAAACGGTCCGGACCATTTCGACTTCAACTTTCCCGGAAAAAGTCTTAACCGGGAATTGAAGAGTAACACCAATTGTCCTACCTTAAAATCTTTCATTCTAATCTTACTATCATGATAGAATTTGGTCTTTTCTTTGTAGATAGAATTAGACTTGTAGGCATGCAATCTCATTTCTTCCAACTCATGAAGTTGGATTTTTCTTTGGTCACCACACAACTTGTGGTCAAAATTCAAAAGTTTCAAGGCCCAATATGCCTTATGTTCTAGTTCTACGGGAAGGTGACAACTTTTACCATACACCATTTGGAATGGTGTAAGACCGATCGGTGCTTTGAAAGCGGTCTGATACGCCCACAAGGTTTCATCTAATTTCATCGACCAATCCTTCTTAGAGCTAGACACAGTTTTTTCAAGAATTCTCTTAATTTCTCTATTGGTCCTCTCAACTTGCCCATTAGTTTGTGGATGATATGGAGTAGCCACCTTGTGCTTTACTCCATATTGCTCCAACACTTTTTCAAGCGGGGCATTACAGAAATGAGATCCACCATCACTAATTAACACTCTTGGCGTGCCAAACCGCGAAAATATATTTTTCTTCAAAAATTTTATCACGGTCTTACCATCCGCCTTGGGTGAAGCAATCGCTTCCACCCACTTAGACACGTAATCCACAGCTACCAAGATGTATTCATTTGACATAGAGGAAGGGAATGGTCCAACAAAATCAATGCCCCAACAATCAAATACTTCTACTTCTACAATACTTTGGAGGGGCATTTCCTCTCTTTTCCCTATTCCACCAGTTCGTTGACAACTGTCGCATGAGGCAACATGGTGGTAAGCATATTTGAACAAAGTAGGCCACCAAAATCCCGATTGAAGGACTTTTGTGGCCGTACGCAAACCATTAAAATGACCACCATACGGCGAATTGTGGCAATTCCACAAAATGCTTTTTGTCTCCTCATCCGCGACACATCTTCTCAAAAGATTGTCACTACTCAACTTAAACAAGTGAGGATCATCCCAAACATAAAAATTAGCATCGTTCAAAAACTTTTTTCTTTGATTCCAAGTTAGATCCTCCGGTATCCAGCCGGATGCTTTGTGGTTAGCCATATCCGCAAACCAGGGTCTAACTTCTTGTACCATGTACAGTTTTTCATCCGGGAATTCTTCCCTTACTTCTTTTTCATTGTTTGTCACCTCGGTATTCACTAACCGAGACAAATGATCCGCAATCAAATTTTTTGTACCTTTTTTATCTTTCACTTCAAGATCAAATTCTTGAAGCAAGAGAATCCACCGAATAAGCCTCTGTTTTGAATCAGGCTTGGTGAGAAGATATTTGATTGCGGCATGATCAGTATAACACACCACTTTAGAACCAATGAGGTAAGAACGAAACTTTTCCAATGCAAATACAATTGCGAGCAATTCTTTTTCGGTAGTGGCATAGTTAACCTGTGCCTCATTTAAAACTTTGCTCGCATAATGTATAGCATGGAATTGTTTGTTTTCCTTTGGCCTAAGACCGCACCAACCGCATAGTCACTCGCATCGCACATGAGTTCAAACTCAAGCGACCAATTAGGAGCGACAATTATGGGTGTGGTGGTCAAATTTGCTTTGAGTTCTAGGAAAGCTTTTAGACATGATTCATCAAAATTAAATTCCATACCTTTGTTGAGTAAATTACTCAAAGGCTTTGCGACCTTGGAGAAATCCTTGATGAATCTTCTATAGAACCCAGCATGTCCCAAAAAGCTCCTTATGCCTTTCACATTCACCAGAGGGGGAAGCTTTTCAATTACCTCGATTTTTGCCGGATCGACCTCAAGCCCCTTTGAAGATACCTTGTGGCCAAGAACAATCCCATCCGTTACCATGAAAGTGCATTTCTCCCAGTTGAGAACCAAATTTGTTTCAATACATCTTTCCATCACCACATCAAGATTTTTCAAGCACAATTCAAATGACGACCCGTACACAGAAAAATCATCCATGAACACCTCGATGCTTTTCTCGATCAAATCTGAGAAGATAGCTTGCATGCACCTTTGAAATGTTGCGGGAGCATTACATAGTCCAAATGGCATTCTTCGGTATGCAAAAACGCCAAAAGGACATGTAAAGGCCGTTTTCTCGTGGTCCGCCGGATTCACTGATATTTGATTGTATCCCGAATAACCATCCAAGAAACAATAGAAATTTCTTTCGACTAACCTTTCTAACATTTGATCCATAAAAGGTAATGGAAAGTGATCTTTTCTTGTTGCTTGGTTCAACCTCCTATAATCAATACACATATGCCACCCGGTCACCGCTCTCGAAGGAATCAACTCGTTCTTCTCATTTCTCACAACCGTCAATCCACCCTTCTTAGGAACCACATGCACCGGACACACCCATTCGCTATCGGAGATGGGATAAATCATCCCCGCCTCTAATAACTTCACAACCTCTTTTCTAACAACTTCTTTCATGGTTGGATTTAATCGCCTTTGAGGTTGTGCCACGGGCCGAAAATCATCTTCTAACATAATCTTATGCATACAATAGGCCAGACTAATACCCTTCAAGTCGGATAAAACCCATCCTATTGCTTCTTGATTCTTTGTCAATACTTCCTTCAATCGATGCTCTTCCTTGCTAGACAAACCGTTATTAATGATAACTGGCTTAGTAGAATTGTCACCGAGAAACACGTATTTCAAGTGAGATGGTAACACATTCAACTCCACCTTTTGCTCTTCAACTTTAGGTTCATCCTTCAACTCTTCAATTTGAGTTTCAAATGGATTCATCTCATCACAAGCCTCTAAATTTCTCAAGCAATCTTCAATTTCTTTCTCTTGATCTTTGGTGAGAACTTCAAGAGCTTCCATTAAAGTCTTCTCAAGAGGATTCGAAAAGTGCATTTGATTCTCCACTTTCATAATAGCCCTTTCGGTAGCATCGATTCTAAAACAATCATCATCATCACTCGGATGCTTGATGGCTTCAAAGAGATCAAGACATAACTCTTCATCTTGGTACCTTAATTTCATTAAGCCATCATCAATATCTATCATCATTCGGGCCGTCTTCATAAAAGGCCTTCCTAAGATCAATGGTATATCAGGATCTTCTTCCATGTCTATGACAACAAAATCAACAGGAAACCAAAATTTGTCAACCTTGACAAGCAAGTCTTCCGCAACTCCATGAGGATGAGCTGTGGATTTATCCGCTAATGATAACGTCATTCTCGTCGGCTTCAAGTCATTGATTCCTAATCTTCTCACCATAGACAATGGGATCAAATTAATGCTAGAACCGGTATCCGCCAAACCTTTGCCTATGTGAACATTTCCAATAGACACCGGTAAGGTTACCCGTCCAGGATCATTTGATTTTATCGGAGTAGTGCGTTGAATTAACGCATTACAACAAGAGCTCACTGTTACTACCTCTGGATCCAAGAATCTTCTCTTCTTAGTGATGATGTCTTTGATGAATTTTGCATACATCAGCATTTGCTCTAATGCCTCGGAAAAAGGAACATTGATTTGCAACTTGCTAAAGATGTCCAAGAACCGAGCATAGTGCTTTGCATCTTCTTTCTTTGACGGACCGGGAGGGTAAGGTAGTTTCTTCACTTGAATAGAATCATCCTTCTTCTTTCCCTTCTCACTCACACTCACTTTTTTTCTCTCTTTTTCTACTACTTTCTCAAGATTTTCTTTTTCCACTAATTCTTTTTCTTTCTCATTTTCAACTAAATCACCCTCAACATTTTTTTCTACTTCGATCACCCTATCTTTTTCACTCTCAACAATTTCCTCCTCAACTATCTCTCCTACACCCATATCAATATTTCTACCGCTACGAGTTAGAATTGACTTACAATGCTCACGAGGATTTTCTTGTGTAGTAGCCGGAAAAGGACCTTTGTTTTGATCGGCAAGTTGCTTTGACAATTGCCCGACTTGAGTTTCAAGGTTCTTTATTGCGGCATCCGTACTCTTTTGGCTTGCAATTTGCAATTGCATGAATTGGCTAAGAGTGTCCTCGATTGAAAGCTTTGTTTGTTGAGGTTGTTGATTGTAACCACCTTGATAAGGATTTTGACGATTCGATGGACCCGCATCCGGCCTCCATCCTTGTTGATAACCTTGATTACCTCTTTGTTGGTAACCTTGGTTATTGTTGTAAGGTTGTTGTTGTTGTCTCCCACCATATCCTTGATTAGGATTAGACACATAATTCACCTCTTCACCCGGTGGAGGACAAAAACCAGTTTGATGGTCACCCCTACACAATTCATACCACATCACCTGTTGATTTTTAGAAGGGATCCCATGTATCTCTTTGATTTGTTGAGGGAGTTTTGACATTTGTTGAGTGAGCAATTCTACTTGTTGTGTCAATAACTTGTTTTGAGCAAGTATTGCATCACTAGTATTCAATTCAAGAACTCCTGGTTTTCTTTGCGATGCACTACGGTTGTGTTGCCCTTGATGATCATTCAAAGCCATCCTATCAATGATAGCAATTGCTTCAGCAGCTGTTTTTGACATCAACGAACCACCCGCGGTAGCATCTAAAAGAGTTTTTGGTTGAGGTTGGAGTCCATTCCTAAAGATATGGATTTGAGACAATTCATCAAACCCATGACCTTTGCATTTTCTAACCATGGACTTGAACCTCTCCCATGCTTCATTGAGAGATTCATTCGAACCTTGAGAGAACACCACAATAGAAGTTTTCGCTTCCATGAACCTATTGTGAGGAAAGAACCGGTCCAAAAAATTCTCTTCTAACTCGTTCCAATTTGTCATGACATTATTTGGTTGATCAAGGTACCATTCCTTAGCTTTTCCAATTAAGGAATGAGGAAAGAGTCTCCTGAACACCTGTTCTTCTTCGGCTTCCGGAGCACCAATGGTTCCGGCGATCTCATAGAACTTTGTTAGATGAGTGAAAGGATCCTCGTGATCTGCTCCTGTGAAAGGATTCTGATAAAGTAATTGAAGTAACCCTGTTTTCATCTCGGAGTTTCTTCCATTGGCTTGATCACGAGCAAATTGTGCATTGAGTCGAGGGCTATTAACACAAGGCCCTCGAGCTGGAACATTAGGATCCGCAGCCATTTCTTCCTCAACCAAGTTTTCAACCGGAATTGAAGAAGAAGATGCTTCTTGTTGTTGTCTTCTTTCCCTAGCTAGTTGTCTCCTCCTACGAGTTTTGCTATTCTCTCTACGAGTAGTCCTCTCAATCTCAGGATCAAAAAGGAGTTGATCTGCAGGTATACGTCCTCGCATAAACTGTAATCTGAAAAACTAACCAATCAAATTAACAAACACAAGGAAAATAAATTTAGAAACAAGATATTAATTATAAGACTCAATACAAAACAAACTATTGCAATGCTTGCAATATCTAAACAACAATCCCCGACAACGGCGCCATTTTGTTGAAAGAGTATTGTGGTTTACTTTTCGCTTATATCGTATCCACAGGGATTATTGCGATATCACCGCCGTTCTATAGCCTATTTTGTCTTGAGTTAATGTTACTTTAGTTTTGAGTTTGCAAAAGTTCATTCAATAAATTTAGTAGCAAAGAGTAAATTAATGAAAGTTCTAAGTTAAAGAAAATGTATCAAGATTCGATTTTATCGACCTAAATTTGTATGTTTCCTTATAAATAGTATATTTTTGGAGGCTTGGGACTTATACCTACATGGAGGCCCATGGTATTTTTGAAATCAATTGATCAACCCAAAAAGATTTAATCAATAGTTTCTTTTGAAAAGAAAAACTCAAAAAGAAATGGTTTATCATTTTGAAAAACGGTGATCGTTCGCTTTGAAACGGTTTGAAATTTTGAAAGAAATCAAATTAATAGACACAAAGATTATACTTAATTAACACCTAGATGATTAGGGTTTGATCACAAAATATTTACAAATGATTAAGTTTGAAAAATCAAAATAAAAAAACAATATTTAAAGTATTTAAAAACACTTAAAAATATGTCATTTTAAACTTAATTAAAAATGTATTAAATAAATATATTTTTGTGATTTTTTTGATATTCATAAAATACATATATAAAATAAGAAGTGTGTAAAAAATGAATAAAAAATGAGTTAATTTGATTGGTTAAATTAATTGATGAAGTTGTGAAGAAAAATAAGAAAAATAGTGTTAAAAAATTGGGTTTTGTCTCCACAAGGACTTGAACTCACGCCCTCACTCTCACCAGCCAAAACAACAACCAACTGAGCCACGCTTGTGGCTTGTAAGTAACACGCGCCCAATTAAATATATTTTCAATCAATTTCAAAAAAACCTTTGAACAAAATCTGGCGCCAAGAACAAACCCTCAACAAGAATTTGAAAATCTTCGAAACTGAATGAAATTGATCAAGTAAAGGGTCCATCTCACTCGTTTTTTCATAAGGAACATGATGGTGACCTTTAATTTCATTTATTTTCACTCTAAGGCTATCAATTTTCTGATGAACACGAAGAACCCTAATTCTATGATTCAATCTGAAATTGTGTATGATTGATGAATTATGAAATTGATTGAGGGTTATTGATCAGTGATAGTGCAGAAACAAGATGGCAAAGCAATATTTCATTTATGATGCATGATTCATAGAGTTTGAAGTTCAAGTGTACTTACCTCAAAAACGGCCAAACTGAGAATTGAATTTTGATCTGGAGGTGTTACAGGTGCTTTGTATCAATCTGAATAGCTTCAATGATGATTATGGAAGGTGTCTGGATGCTTGGAGCAATTTGAATTCACCTGTGCTAAGCTATGGAACCCGATCTGCAGAGCCTTTGGAGTGTGAATCGAATTTGAAGATTATGAGGTTACAGGTCATATGTGAGTGTTTGGATCATTCATATGAAGTATATGGAGGGTGTTAGAAGTGATAGTTTGGGCAGATATGGCTTGATGTGAGAATTGGCATGTTAAGGTTCACTTTATGCAAACATGGAGGTGAGATGATGATTCTGAGTTTTGTGGTGATTTGGGGTGTGTGAGTGGATCAAACATATCACATATGATTTTTATGAGATGTTAGAATCATTACTTTGGCCAGAACTTCAAGGGTTTGGAGGTTGAGATTTCTACCTCTTTGAAACTCATGAAACTTGCAACTTAAGAAAGAAAGAGAAAGCCTATAATTTGTGAGGTTTTGGTGTGATTTGGAGAGTGGAAATGACCTCTATTTATAGGCCAAGATTTCTGAATACAAAGCCCTTGCAAGTGGATCAAAGAGTGATGATTTGGCTTAAGAGATAAAATGGAATCTTTCACATTTAATGCATATGGTTAAAAGTGACTTAACCATGGTTATTTTGCCAAGCTTCTTATCTCTTTCCATTATGATCTCAAACCAGAAAAATATCTTCCAATTATTGCATTGGTGTGTCATCACTTGTATTATAGGCCATATAGTGTATGAACTTAGTGAGAATGGCTTGTAATTTCATGCATAATGACCTCTAATGTCAAAATTCAAAACCATAGCTACACTCCATATTTTTTCATGCTCTTGGACATTTTGGAAAGCTCATGTTATGTACTTCAAAACCCTAGTTGAAAGTTTCTTCAAGACCTTTAAGGAAATGGGTGAAAAAGATCCATGAACTTTGAAGAAAATGAGATTTTAAGTGAAATTTTCAAAAGATGCCAACTTTGAAGCTCCATATCTCTTAAATGGTTGATCTTTTGGAAAATCATCATATGTGACAAAGTTGTTTATTGGATCAAAATATACAACTTTCATGTTGGAAGTTTTTTTCAGTTTGTAGGTGAAATTTTGAGAAATTCCCTTCCAAAGTTTGGAAAAAACCATTGAAAAACACTTAGAATTTTTCTAAGTATGGAAAGTCAAACTTTTGACTTTTTTATTCTTGATTGATTTTCTTGATTTTTCTTGATCAAATGACTTCATATATCATATATTGATGATTCAAAACTTCAAAAGTCAAGGTTGACCAAAATTCCCCAAAAGTCAATGGTGATCTTGTACAGTTGACTTTTTTCAGACGAATCGCGTTTCTGGAGATTTCAAATGAATCAAGCTATCCCCATCAAATGAGTGATATGAATGGATCACATTGAGTTATTGGAAGACCTTGAGCCATGGTTTAAGTTGTGGCACCATGTTCTGAATAAAAAGTCAGTTGTTCAGGTGATTTAGGTCAAAAAACCCTAATTGTCGACCTGATGAAATTGATGACTGTGGATCTTGAATTGAGACACAATTTCCATTGGATGTTGTCATAGGGATTATTTGAAGATGATTGAAACCTTTGATTGACTTCCTGGGGATTTTTAGGGTTTCCCAAATGTGATCCCTGATTTCAGTCCCTGATAGTTTAAAACCCTATTCTGATGATTTGAAATTTCACTGTTGATCAATCCTTGTGTAGGAGATGTCTTGAGCCAATGGATTAGGTCAAAATGATGCACTTGGGGTCTTGAGGTCATGTCCCAAGTCATTAGGTCAAATCCTGAGCAAAAGTCAGGGGTATGCTATCTTCAGTCAAAACCCTAATTTGGTTGATTCAAAGTCCCTGAGCTTGTTGAAATGAATCTTTGAGGACCAAATGTTGATTGTTGATGAAGATGATTCATTTGAGATGAAGGGGGAACAAAACCCTAATTGATTGTTGCTTGTACTGATGAGTGATTTCTTGATTAAACCCTGCTGAGTCACAAGTAGCAAACACAAGCTATGCAATTTGTTAGAGATGCAAATGATGCATATGCTATGATATGAGGTGGTATCTTAGGTCAAAAATTGGGGTATGACAAAACTAAACCATCTATATTGATCATCACTTGTTCATACACAATATATTCACAAGAAATACATACAAAAGGCTAGGAAGATTACATCTTATCTTGATACAAAAGAGATTTAGCTATCCGTGAGAATGGTAGCTTGCTCAAGAAGTAAAGGATGAAGATCAACAAGCATCAAAGGCGATTAATCGACGATCAAGGCTTCGAATCTTCAACTCTTAGTATGCTACAGTGTTTTGTGCTCTTGGTTCTCTCTCAAAATATCTCCCTCCTATCTTAAAGTGATCTGCCCCATAAACTAATCAAACAAAGTTTCGCAGACCGCGCTTAGCGCGGTATAGCCCGCTAAGCGCGCCATCAAAAATTGCTAAACCGCCCAACCGCGCTAAGCGGGCTCCAGACCTCGCTTAGCGCGGAACTCTCTGCCAGAACTTCCTTCTTTTCTTCAAAACCGCGCTTAGCGGGCTCAACCTCGCTTAGCGTGCTAACTCTTTTCAGCAATCCTTGGCTTTGGTCTTGGAACATCTTCAAAGCCCTTTTTCCATGGTCCAAGCTTCCAATTATCTATAAAAACTACAAAATCCAACACAGATTGCAAAGATAAGAACTATTCAACAATAATATAAATATAAGAATATATATGTACCAAATGATAATAAAATACTACTATTAACCACAAAAAGACTTGAGAGTTACCAAAATTTAACTAAGATATTTACACAAATTGGTAACTAACATTTATGCAAAGTCGCCTTTTGCACAGTGTTGTTCCACGGATTGGCGTTGTGTAAACTTTCTTCAATAAAAAATAGCCTTTCTGCCAAAGCATGAGAGTTCGGTATCCAAACCATTTGGTGTATGTTGTTCAATAGTTCGTTGACTCCTTGCAAGCCAAGATTAACCTGCATGAGTTGAAATTCGGGGAATGTTTCTCGTCCAGAAAATGTAGGAAATAGCGAAGTTTTGAATAAAGGTCCGCCTAGGTGGAATTGCGGTGCAGATATAAGGAATTGAGGATGTTGAGACGCTCCTTGATCTACCCTAGGTTGGACAAAATTTTGCGACGGGGGAACAGAAGGACCAGCTCTAAAGAATTAATCGTTCGTTTCCTAAGGAGGATATGGGTTATTCCTAGCAATTTCGTCTGCTATAGATGCTTGTCATTGGACGGTGAAGAGATTACCTTTGCAAGTTGTCATCGTTGAGAGGTTTGATGGAGGAGAGCTTAAGTGTGAACTTGACATAATTGATTTGGAAACAGAGATTTGCGCTTTAATTGAAGGAGATCTAGATTTCTATAAGAAGCGATTCAGTTGAATGGAAAAAAGTTAGATCGTGGAAAATCGTAGGAATCAGATGTCGACTCCCGCAGACGGTGTCAATATTTTGTTTTGGAACTAGATTCGATCAAAGAGGATGAATTCAATCTATCGTGGTGGTTCAGAGCTTCCTACGCGATGACTGACTTGTAAAGCTAGCACTCCAACACTTAAGTCAATAAGAAAGTGAAAAGTGAAGTTTGAATGAGAAATAATTTGGATACATGTGAAGTGACACATTTTTCTATTTGTATAGGGGGAATGATAGGTAAGTGCATGTATATGGAACACTGTGAGATGTGGTCGGCTATGGATTAATTTGGGATATTAGCGTGACATTTTTGGAAAGAATTTTCAGGAACGTACATGGGAAAAATAGTTTACATGTCTCTCCTGTGATAACCTCTTACATTGTAAATGAACCTCTGTCTTCTAGATCTAGCACACGGTTCAAAACATTATTCAAATTTTTAATAAATAAAACCTATGTAAAAGATGAGTCATGTTCTATTTAATCATCTACTAAATATATTTAATAGTAATAATTTTGATTGCGATCAACTGTGATTTTTTTAGAACATGTATAAGAGTATAAATTGTAGTTAATAAATTTTATTTAAACAATATTAATAATTTAATTTAGGGTTAATACTACTTTACCCCCTGCCATATAAGCGAGATTCGGTTTACCCCCTCTAAAAAAAACTTATTGGACAAACCTTGCAAAATAAAGATTCCATCAATATTGACCCTGATCAGTTTTCTTGGCCAAGATTCTTAAAACCTTGCCTACGTGACATTTTTGGTAGTGCTGACTGTACAACACATAAGCAATGTGGCACAGTCAGCACTGCCACGTGGAATTTATTTATTTTTGAAATTTTTTTTTAAAATTAATATTTTTAAAAAAAAAATTTTTTTAAAAAAAATTAATATTTTTTTTTTATAAAAAAATTAATATTTTTTTTAAAAAAATTTAATATTTTTTACGTTTTTAAAAAATATTTGACAGTACCTGCGGATTTACGTACGGATTTAAAAATACCTGCGGATTCACCAACGGATTTGACAATACCTGCGGATTTACCTACGAATTTGACAATACCTGGGGATTTACCTTCGAATTTACCTGCGGATTTACCTACGAATTTGACAATACCTGCGAATTTGACAATACCTGCGGATTTACCTACGAATTTGACAATACCTGCGGATTTACCTATGGATTTAAAAATACCTGCGGATTTACCTACGGATTTGACAATACCTACGAATTTAACTACGAATTTAAAATTACCTGCGGATTTACCTTTAAAAATACATGCGGATTTACCTGCGAATTTGACAATACCTGTGGATTTACCTACGGATTTGAAAATACCTGCGAATTTATATATAATAAAAATAAATTTTAAAAATAATAAAAAAAATAGTAAAACAATTTTGGAAAAAAAATTAATAAAAACGTAAAAACGTAAATTTTTTTTTAATTTTTCCAATTTTTTATAATTCTTTTTCAATTTTTTTATAATTTATATATAATAAAAACGTAAAAAAAATATTATTTTTTTTTAAAAAATTTTTTTTTTAAAAATCAACAAAATTAATAAAAAAAATTTTAAAAAATATTAAATTTTTATTAAAAAAAATTAATAAAAAAATTTTTCAAAAAAAAATTCCACGTGGCAGTGCTGTGACTGTGCCACATAAGCAATGTGCTGTACAGTCAGCACTACCAAAAATGTCACGTAGGCAAGATTCTAAGAATCTTGGCCAAAAAAACTGATCAGGGTCAAATTTGATGGAATCTTTATTTTGTAAGGTTTGTCCAATAAATTTTTTTTTTTTAGAGGGGGGTGAACCGAATCTCGCTTATATGGCAGGGGGATAAAGTAGTATTTACCCTTTAATTTATATCAAAGTTTAGTGTCAAACCTTTGGGTCATAAGTATAGGAAGGTGTATGGTTATGAAGAACCAATCACAAAGTGATATAATTTTTTGAAAAGATTTGTCTTGGCATACAACATGTTACAAGTGAAGCATTATTAGGATACACTCAAACATAATCTTTTTCTCTTCAAAACTAACATCCCAATAGCTAAAGAAAACAAGAGCTAACTAACTTTCACTCACATCCAACATCATCTAAAAACCTCCTCAAATTCTTATCCGAAGACCCTCCTTCCTTCACAGCTTCCCTAGCCAAACTCTTCAATTTCTTAGCATTCCTTCTAAGTTCCTCTCCTTTTTCTCCCTTCCCCATAACCACATCCAAATACCTCCTAATTTCCTCAGCTTTCACTACCCCTTCCTTATCACAAACCATCCTCACCCCACTCCCCCACACATCTTCAATCAACTTTGCATTAGTAGTTTGATCTGTCCATTGTGGAAACGCCACCATAGGAACCCCTGAACATAAACTTTCCAATGTTGAATTCCATCCACAATGTGTCACAAAACAACCTATTGAACTATGCGACAGAACCTCCACTTGACAACACCATTTCACTATCTTTCCATTAACATTCCTCTCTAGTTCCTCTCTACAACTCAACTCATCACTATCATCATGTGATTTTGTATCTCTAATTACCCATAAAAATGAAAATCCAGAATCCAACAGCCCACGTGCAATTTCCTCCATTTGTCTCTTAGACAAAACAGCAAGTGTACCAAATGAAACATAAACAACAGACAGTTCATCTTTTGAATCCAACCATTTAAGGTAGTTATCCTCCGAATCGACACTAATAACATCACCACCAAACGAAGTATCCAAAGGATCCTTACCGTCCAAGAAAGCCGACGGAATCAACGGTCCGATCGGTATCATTTCAATTTTACCAACATCAACTTCTCTCAGTGCTTCATATTCAAATTCCTCAACTGTGTTCACAAGTATTCTCGGGTTGGTTTCTTCTTCGAGAATCTGAATGTGTTCTTTGAGAGATGGAAGAGCAAAAGTGTAAGGACTCGAAGCCAATAAAAATGAAGGAATGTCACATTTCTTAAGAGAGAATGGCAATCCTGGTAATTCTATGGCTTCCGCTGATATGTTTTTGATGTAGTCACCATGTTCATGAAAGTAGTGATAGTAGATATCAAAAACTGTTGCTGCTTGAATCCACAGTAGCACCGATGGGAGATGAAGCTCACGCGCCACCTTGGCGGCCCAAGGAAGGAGGATGCTGTAGGTTAAGCAAGTGAAAGGATGATTTTCTTCTTTGGCGGAGAGTATTATGTTTCTGAGAAACTCTGAGCCGCGGCGCGTAAGCTCGGATACGTAGGAGACTATGACCTTGTCGTCGCTTGTTGTGAGTCCGTCGTCGTAGCCGTCGGAGAAGGTGGCGAAGGAGAGGCCGGGGGTGGTTGGTTTGTTGACAAGGTGACTGTGTAAGTAGATAGTGGTGGCGAAAGTGACGTTTGCGCCTAAAGTAGCGAGTCGTTTGGCGAGTTGGAGGGCGGGGTTTATGTGACCTTGTATAGGGTATGAGATGATGAGGAAACGGTGGTTTGGGTGTGTTGCTGCCATGGTAGTGGTGGCGCGTGAAATGCACCGGTACTAGGGATGGAGAGGAATTGTGTGATGTGCAGTGCATGGATAGGATAGGATACAAGTTTGTTATATATGGATGGTGTGATGTTTGGCGTGACGAATCTGTATCTGACAGTGAAATTTGTTTAATTTTAAGGATTTAAGTTTGGCTAGTTTGTAATTTTCTTAGATACAAGAAGACAAGAAGACATGTGTGAAACGTGAACCTCTTGTACTTTACTTCATGTTAAGATATGAATTATGAACCTCTTGTACTTTACTTCATTTTAAGATATGAATTGTGAATCACTAGATGTCATGTGATGCATCTATAAAGATGCTTTTGGTTTAGATTAATTGTTATAACTTTCAGTTTAATGGAATGTTAGGTTTGGCGTTGAAAATAAAAAAATTGTATGTTATTATTTTAAGGTGAATTTTGGGAGTTATAAATTTAAGTTTTAGTTAGACGCCCGTTTGTGGCATAGTTTACCGTTGAAAACAAACACACTATAATAATTTTTGTATCACAATTATTATTTATAATTATTATCTTTAATATAATTTAATATTTTTAAATATAACTGAAATTTTAAATGGATAATATCTTTACATATTATTAGCATATACAAATTTATAATTTTAATTTAAATAGAATGAAACAGTGAAACCACTAATTAACCTAGAATCTAGTTAGGCTTGTTTAGTACTAGTATTATAATTGTGGGTTAATAATAACTAGTCACGGACCGAGACAATCACATTTAAAGCAATGAGTACTACATATAAATTATAATATTACACACACACACATATATATATATATATATATATATATGTATATATATATATATATATGTATGTATATGTATGTATATATATGTATATGTATATATATGTATATGTATATATATGTATATGTATATGTATGTATATGTATATATATGTATATATATATATATATATATGTATATGTATATATAATAATAACTAGTCTCACACACACACACATATATATATATATATATATATATATATATATATATGTATATATGTACATATATATATATGTATATATGTACATATATATATATGTATATGTATACATATATATATATACATATACATATATACATATACATATATACATATATATATATATACATATATATATATATATACATATATATATATATATATATATATATATATATATATGAGGAGGGATCAAATTACACCCGAAAAGTTACACCACGAGTTACACTCGTTCAATAACCACATCTCGAATTAATATTTTTTAAATTCAACCGTTCGATTGAAACATAATATCATATAGATCATACCTATAAATTTTGAGCTTAATCTATAATCATTTACTATATCATCAAGATATCCAAAGATTAACGTCAAAATGAACTTTCATATAACGTTAATTTTGATGTAATTCAATGACATAGCAAATCATTATAGATTAAGCTCAAACTTTATAGGTATGATCTATATGATATTATGTTTCAATCCAATAGTTAAATTTAAAAAATATTAATTCGAGATGTAGTTATTGAACGAGTGTAACTCGTGGTGTAACTCTTCGGGTGTAATTTGATCCCTCCTCATATATATATATATATATATATATATATATATATATATATATATATATATATATATATATATATATATATATATATATATATATATATATATATATATATATATATATATATATATAGGGGACGACTCAAGTGAGAACACTGGGTTATTATGAGAAATGAGAACAATGAATCACAACCATTAGATTTAGATTTGTTGATTTTAAGAACCAAGTGTTCTCACTTGAGTCGTCCCCTATATATATATATATATATATATATATATATATATATATATATATATATATATATATATATATATATATATATATATATATATATATATATATATATATATATAGGGTTATATTTATTACAGGAGTAAGTTATTATAAGTTACTCCAAATTTATACCATTGATTTTTTTCAATCTAATGCTTAAAAATAATAAGTAACATTTTTCTCTCTTCACATTTAATTACTTATTATTCTTTAACCACTGGATTGAAAAAAATCAATGGTCTAGATTTGGAGTAAATATAACCCTCCTCATATATATATATATATATATATATATATATATATATATATATATATATATATATATATATATATATATATATATATATAAGGATCATATTAAGTGAGAACATTTTTAAGTGAGCAACGAGAGAAATAAATATCAACTATTAAATTCATCAAGAGAGAGAATGTTAATACATTAATGTGGCTATTAAATTCTCTCTCTTGATGAATCCAATAGTTGATACTTATTGTTTTCATCTCTCATTTAAAAATGCTCTCATTTGATATTTCACTATTCATCAATATATGGTGAACACAAAAATATTATAATAATATATTTTTAAGATGTATTTATTTATATTTTTTTAATAAAAAATATCAATATAAAATTGTGTGATTAATGAATTTCATAACTTTATTAATCTATATTTTATATTTTATTAATTAATTTAATTTAATTACTAAAAATTATTTTTAATATATAATTATTTATTAACCATCATCATTTCGTTAACCAATTTTTAACATTTTATTAATCAATTTTGTTTTATTACTAAGAATTAATTTTAATATTTGGAAGTTCATTAATCAATTTCATTACTTTATTGATCAATTTTAATTTTATATTATGTGGGGATTATTCACGGCCACAACACTGTTTACGGCACTGTTCATATCAATGTTCACATTACTGTTCATCGTATCTGTGAACAGTAAATATAGTTTAAGTGTAAGGAATACTGTAGGAATAACATTGATATCTATAATTTTGTATATTTTATTGTACGTTAATATCAGATAATTTTCTCCATTCTAATATCATTAAAAATACTTTTAGATAAATAAATAAATTGTTTTTTCAACAAAAATTAATCTGTTTTGAGATGTGCTTATATCCATCCATTAAAAAACTAAGCTTGTAACATGCTGTTAACATTGCATAATGGAGTAAATACAATTAAGATAATAGAGAGTTATGAGAGAGAAAGTTAGAGAGAGTGTGTGTTAGGGCTTTGTTTTTTGCGTTTTTGTGATTTGTCATCATGGTTCAAGCTAGCAATCGAGTTGGTGGAGGGTGGTCTAAGATCATCAGGAATAAAGGTAGAGATTTCAACAAAGTGAGATGGGATATCTGGATAAATGATATTGAAGGAGTAGCTGGGGTATCAACAACTTTCTTCATTACAGATTTTGAAGAGAAGTGGAGAGCGAAAGATTTGTTCTTCGAACTCAAGGATTTTGGCTTGGTGGAGGAAATCGTCATCCCCCCTAAGAAGGATTGGAGGGGATCGAGGTTCGGTTTTGTGAGGTTTCTTGACGTGGTAGATACCAGGGTGTTGGAGGTTAAGCTAGACAACGTGTGGTTGGAAGGGAGAAAGCTAAAGGCTAATATCTCTAAAATCAAAAGAAAGGAGCTCGTTGCGCATAGAACGAATCCTCTTGACCATCGTAAGAAGACGTTCTTTTCACCACCGCATGTAGCAGCTAATAAGATCCAAAGCTCTGGTCCATCCAAAAGTTTTGTGGAGGTCTTGAAGGGTTCCTCGGTTCGCGTTCCATTGGAGAAGATGGAGTCCAGTAAATCTTTCTGCTATTCTACAAGTGAAGAGGAAAAGAAGTGTCTTAGCAACAAGAAAGTAGGGATCGTTCACACCCCTGGTCTTGCTTTCAGTGTGAATCAGAGTTTATCAGAGGAAGGATTTTTCTCGGTTAGGGAAATTCTGCTAGGCCCCAACAACTGTCTGTTAGAGGAATTAGTGGAGGGGGATCTTGAAGCTTTGCTGATTGAAGAAGGGGGTTGGAAAGACCTGTTGTTCAAAGAGGTTAGAAACTGGCGGCCCACGGATGTGGAGTGTGTTAGGGCTGTGTGGATTTCGTGCTACGGGATTCCAAGTCATGTGAGAAACAAAAACTTCCTGGAGTCTCTGTTTGCAGATTTGGGAAGTGTCGCGAATTTCGAATGCATCAACGCTAATCCAGTCAGGCTGGATGTTCTGAAGGTTATGGTTTTCACTCACTCTGTTGAGTTGATCAGGAATAATGTTTCCGTTTGCTTAGACGGTTTGTGGTTCAATATTATGCTCTTAGAAGAATATCAGGTGCATCTGGAGGATTCAGATAATTCTAGTCGAGCTTCGGAGTCATCAGTTTTCTCCGGCAGTTCTTCTTCGTCGGTGTTGGGGTCAGGGGGAAAGGAAGGTTTGGAGGCGATGGGGGAGGATCGAGGTACGGGCGCAGACTTCTTTTTTGAAAAGGTCAAATCTGACATCCAAAAGCAGGTTATAGTTCCACCAGAGGTTTCACCAAAAGGTAGGACTGCTGGGACTGCTGTCGTGGGCCCAGAGGATCTTGATATTGGAGCAGATAATAAGGTCATTACTTCGTTTTGTCCAGCGAGTCCAGGTTCTCCTAATACAAAAGATAGTATATCCTCCTTTTCATTGAGTAGGGAAGAGGGTAGCATAGAAAAGGTTAGTTTTAAGAAAAGCGAGGAACAGGTGGCGTGTCTGAATAAGGAGGGGCCCGCAGGATTATTCGTTTTTGTATCTGCTGAGGTGGATTCTTCACCTATCCTATCTAATGGGCCTTCAAACAACAAAGTGTGCCTTTTTTTAAAAAGCCCAATAGAAGATGTGATTTGTGGCCCAGAGTCCCAAGGAAATTCTGGTCTTGTCCCAGACCAAAGAGTGAATCTTCACAATGTATTGGACTCTTCTATTCTGGGTCCTCCTGATGATAGTAACTGCAAAGGGGAGTTTTTCTCCTCCTCCGCTAAAGAGAATATCGCGTTGGAAGGGGAACCGGAGAAAATCAGAATATTGAAGAATTCCAGAAAAGTGCGGAAGAAGATAAAAGAGGTTCTTCAACTTGGGTCGGTGGTGGAGGATTTCGTTTATCCTGCGGAGAACTATGCTCCAACTCGGGTGGAGCAGTGTCGAGCAACTAATCCAGGTTCTGTTTTATTCTACAAAAATAACTATCTTTTAGGAGGTTTGCCCCTTTCTTGTGAATCCTTGAACCATTCTGATTTCCGTAATTGCAACTCTAGGATAGTAAATGGTGTTATGAGTAAAGCATCCACAGGCTTATGGAATTCTATGTTGAGATTGGGAATATCTAATTTGTCTTCTGATTTTGATTCGATTAGTAAGCTGGGGGAACTTAAGAAGGGTGAGAAAAAAGAGGGGAGTAATCCTAAGGAGAAAAATAATCAGGGTGTCAAATGATAGTGCTGTCCCTTAACATGAGAGGAGGTGGAAATAGGGTAAAAAGAAAAAAGTTGGTTTCCATAATAAGAAAGGTATGGTTGATATATGTTTTATTCAGGAGTCTAAATTGAGTGTGGTGGACAGTGGAATTGTTAGAGATTTATGGGGTGATGACTTTGTGGAGTGGTCTTTTTCGGAGGCGAACGGGGCATCGGGAGGTTTAATAACTATGTGGAAGAAGAACCTTTTCAATCTGATTTTCAGTTTTAAAAGACAATGTTTTCTTGGGCTTTGTGTGGAAAAGAATGGTAAGTTGATATACTTTGTTAACGTTTACGCCTCTTGTGATAGCAGACGGAGGCTGGAAACTTGGAATTGCCTTTTGGATTTCAAGTCTAATAATGTAAAAGGGTCTTGGTGTATAGGTGGGGATTTCATCTCTATCTCCTCTTTGGAGGAAAGGGTAGGAAAATTCGGAAGGAGTTTTAGAAAAGAGATGTCGGAGTTCAACGACTTTATTGAAGGGATGGAGTTGGTGGATGTCCCGACTATAGGAGGTAAATTTACTTGGTTCAATGGTAATGGTAAAGCAATGAGTCGGCTTGATAGATTTCTTTTATCGGAAGACTTTATTGAAGATTGGAAGGTGGAAGGCCAATTCATAGGAGATAGAGACATATCCGACCATACCTCGATTTGGTTAAAAGATAATAAACAAAATTGGGGCCCTAAACCATTCAAGTTCAACAACTCTTGGTTCAACCATGAAGATTTCATTCCGTTTGTCACGAAGGAGTGGTAAAACTTTAGCATTAAAGGGAGAGGTGATTTTTGTTTCGTAGAAAAACTTAAATTTCTGAAGAAGAGACTTTCTTGGTGGAACAAGGAGGTGTACGGGTGGTTGGACCTTAACATAGAGAAGTCCGGGGAGGAGATGAATTTTTTTGATAACTTGTTTGTTTATTTTGCAGGGGATGTTCCGGAAGAGATGGTTAAGGAGAGATCTAAGGCGATGGCGAGTTTTTGGACTAACCTCTTTAAAAAGGAGAGTCTTCTCCGTATCAAATCTCGGCAACTGTGGTTATATGAAGGAGATGGAAACACTCGATATTTCCATAATTCCATTAAGGAGAGAATGAGGAGAAACTCTTTATGCTCTTTAGCCACCAACTACGGGAGAGTGGAGGAGGTGAAAGAGGTCAAGGATTTCACCCATGCCCATTTTAGAGATTTCTTCAAGGAAGATGTTCATTGTAGGCCGGTGCATAATAACTCTTGTTCTAATGTTTTACAACCGGCAGAAGTAATGTTCTTGGAAAGCCCGTTTTCGGAAGATGAAATTAAGGAGGCTATTTGGTCTTGTGAAGGTAAAAAAAGCCCGGGTCTGGATGGTTTCTCCCTCGAGTTTTTCTAGATATTTTGGAATCTTCTCAAAGGGGATTTTTTGGAACTTTGCAAGGTTTTTCATTCTAAAGGGAAGCTTGTGAAAGCCATCACTTCTTCATTTTTAACCTTGATCCCGAAGTGTAAGAATCCCCAAAATTTGAAGGAATATCGTCCTATATGCTTGGTGGGGAGTATTTACAAGATATTGGCAAAACTTTTAGCCAATAGAATTAAAAAAGTGATAGGTAATTTGATATCTTCGAATCAAACCGCGTTTGTTCCTAATAGAAACATGATGGATGGTGTCCTCTTGGTTAATGAGATTATTGATTGGTCTAAAAGGAAGAAGAGAAGTTGTCTTTTGCTTAAGGTAGATTTCGAGAAAGTCTATGATTCGGTCTCTTGGAATTATCTTAGGCATCAAATGAAGCTTATGGGGTTTGGTGGGAAGTGGATGTCTTGGATGGAAGTTTGCGTGTTCTCTAGCCATATGTCCATATTGGTCAACGGGAGTGCAACCAAAGAGTTTGCGGTTCAAAGAGGCCTTCGCCAAGGAGACCCACTCTCTCCTTTTCTCTTCGTGCTTGTAATGGAAGGCTTAACCTCTATTGTCAAAAAATTGGTGGAGGTAGGGGATTTCAAACCTTTTAGTTATGGTGATAAGGAAGTTGTGGATATCCTTCAATTCGCGGACGACACCGTAATTTTAGGGGAGCCTACTTGCGATAATCTTTGGAGTTTGAAAGTGATCTTGAGAGGTTTTGAACTTGTTTCGGGTTTAAAAATTAATTTCAACAAAAGTAATGTCCTAGGGGTTAATGTTAGTGATTGGTTGATGCATACGGATACCTCGTTCCTTGATTGTAAAAAAGGAGCCTTTCCTTTTAAGTTCTTAGGTATTTTGGTTGGTGCTAATCCTAGAAGTAGGAAAACTTGGAAGGATCTTATCTTATATATCAAGAATAGGCTTTCCTCTTGGAACGGGAGGAACATCTCAATTGGGGGAAGGTTGACCCTTATCAACTCGGTCATCAACGCTATCCCTACTTTCTCTTTCTCTTTTTATAAAGCCCCTAAGAAAATAATTCAAGAGATAAGAGAGATTCTAAGCAATTTCTTGTGGAGTGGAAACGCGAATAAAAGGAGCATACATTGGGTTAGGTGGGATATTGTTTGCAAATCCAAGGAAAAAGGAGGTTTGGGGATTAGGGATGTGAGAGAAATGAACAAGGCTCTTCTCTTAAAGTGGAAGTGGCGAATCCTTACGAAAAAAGATGTTATTTGGAGGAGTTTCTTAGATTTGAGATATTCCAATCCAAGACTTAAGGTGCTAGCAAACAATGGTGATTTCATTAGTAAGGAAGATTCTATTTGGTGGAGAGATGTCATGACAAATAACATCAACATAGGAGGTATGGAGGAAGGATTCTCTAGTTTTGTCAAATGTAGAGTAGGAAATGGTAAAAATATTCTCTTCTGGGATAGTATTTGGTTGGGAAATCAAACAATTCGAGCCTCTTTTCCCGATTTGTATGATCTTTCAACCAAAAAACTATCGTCGGTTGAAGATATTTTTCACAAGCAAGGTGACATTCATAGTTGGCGCGCTGAAAGTGTGATAGGAGGGAATTCTGGCTCGGTTCAGGGACAGCAGCGGAACGTTTTTGTTGCTGCCAGCGACTCTGTTCAAGATCAATGGAGAATTCTTCATTCCATGCTGCAGCCTATCTCTCTGGCCGAAGAGGATCTGGATTCTTTTGTATGGACTCTAAATCCATCAGGCCATTTTAGCGTCTCTTCTGTTCGATCGGTAATGGAGGAAGCCAAAGATTTAGCTTGGCAATCTAACATGGTCAGCTGGATGAAAACTATTTGGGCTCTAAAAATTCCGATAAGAATTCAGGTTTTTTCATGGAGATTCTTGGCTGGTAGATTACCTTTAAAAGATCAGTTGCTTCGTAGGAATGTTCCTAATATTGCTTCTGCGAACTGCCCCTTTTGCGACGTTCAAGCGGAAAATTTGAATCATTTGTTCTTCGACTGCTCGGTGTCTAAATCCATTTGGGAAAGGATTTTTGTCTGGTTGGGGGCTGTTCAGTTTCTATCCCTTGCTGATTTCATATCCTTCGGTGCAATTCAGGAGAAAGTGAAGACAAAAAGCATTAAGGCGAAGAGCAACATTGTGTGGATATCAATTATTTGAAGCCTATGGACTATGAGAAATTCCATGGTTTTTGAGAACAAATTGTATAGTTTTGAATGGGTTCTTAACAATGCTCTTTTTTTCTCTTGGAGATGGGTGTCCCTTTGTCTTTCTTTATCCAATTTTTGTTTTTACGATTGGTACAAAGTGCCCTTAGCAGGTGTTAGTTCTGTTTAGTTTGGTTTTGTAAGGGTTGCACCCCTAGTGCAATTTTTCTAATCTATTGCCTTCTAAAAAAAACATTGCATAATGGAAGTGTGTAATTCCTATAGAAAAGAAAATAAAACTCAAAATTGTATTATTTACTAAAAAAACTAAATTTTATAAATGATTTGGAGTAGAGAATATAATATATAGCCAAATCAGAAAGTGTTGTTAGAGAATTATCGATTGGAAATCTTTTTATTACACTTTACACAGTTGAAAAGTATCATATAAAAATTTGAAAATGTCCTTTAAATATTGAAATGTATTTTTAAACACCTTTAAAATATACTAAAGACATACGTAAGTAAGAGTCTGTTTGGTAATGCCATAAAAAGAACTTTTAACTTTTAGCTTTTATCTTTTCAGCTCATATAAATAAAAAAACTCTGTTTGCTAACTATTTTTAGCTTTTAGCTTTTAACTTTTTTATTAGTTTTTGTCTTTTTTTTAAAAAGTTATTTGAAGTAGCTTTTGAGCTTATAGCTTTTAACTTGTGACTTTTTCTTCCATTTATACCCTTATTATTTTAACAAAAATCTATTTTTACCCTTCAATATATATTATGATTCAATGTTTAATATTTTTTTTAATCTTTAATGTTTTTAATAACATCTAAAGTATATAACAAATTTTATTTTTTTTGGTATAGAGTATACAATAAATTTTGAAATAGTGTTGATAATTCTCAAGTTAGTGAAACGTAATCGAAGAATCAATGAGATTAACCTAGACGAAGAAAATTAAAATTTTTTGTTATATTTTTATGGTATAATATTAAATAATAAACTTATTTTTATCATTAATTTTGATTAATTTAACTGAATTCAAATTTCATGTATTTCGTTAAATTTATTTATATAATTTATATACAAATTTAAATATTTTGATTTTTCTTAAGTTTTTCACATATATTAAAATTGTTTTGTAAGTTTGTATTAATATATTTATTTTTATCAAATATAAATTAATTTAATAATATAATAATATAATATGATAAGATAAATAAATGACAAATTTTTTAATAAGAATGTCTTTTTGTGTCATTTTGTATCTATCAGCTAGTGTAACAACTAATTTACCAAACAGTCAAATTAACTTATCAGCTATCAGTCACCAGCTACCAGCTAGTTTTACCAAACACAGCCTAAATCACGTATTTGTTTTGTAAAAATATTAATTCAAAAATATATTTTTAAAAATACATTTTTGAATTTTTTTAATTGCTCTAACTCAATTGTCAGTACTCTAACAGAGCGTGGCTTTAGTCTTTCTTTTTGGTTGTTGTGGTTGTTAACATTTTTTTCCTAGCTCTTTCTTTTTGGTCATAAAAAGTAGTTGTATCCTATTTATTGCAACAAATATTTCAATTTTCCCAGATCTTGTTCTGTAATTTGTTTTTCTTGATATAGTATCTGTAATCTATCATATAAAAAAATTATATGTTCTACCAAATACTATTTTGCCTTTTTTTTCAATATGCCATCCACGTGTATGCTCTCAATTTTCAGCATTCATGTTTCTTTCTTATTATTCTCTTTTAATTATTCTTATACTATTTTTCTACTATTGCCATATTTTATTATTAATACATGAACTAAAATAAATTTTATTCACCTGTTTTCACATCATCTGTGTTGGAGCAGACTGCACACCATCCTTTGCTTCAAAATTTGGTTTTTCTTTTTTCAATACAAATGTTATCTTTTTCTAGATTTTCTAGATTTCTTGCATTTTTTAAATATAGAGGTATATTTATATTTCCACGCGGTGTTCTAGTAATCTATAAGGTGCATTAAGAAATTCTCTTATAGATTTTAACTTGATAAATCAAAACAGAAAAATAAAAGCCAAAAAAAAAACATTATAACTTAATACCCCCCACAACTATAATGTATTATCATTGTGGGTCATTCAAGTATAAATATTACTCATAATATTCATACTTAGGTGAAGATTTGATAACTCTTTATCCATGATCCATGATATGTAATCATCAATCTATCGACATAATAGTCTCAACGTGTTAATGTTATTCCACTTTACAAGAAAGCTTGACTATGGAGACTTTAAGAATAATGTCCTTATGTTTAATGGAATCTCATGATTAAGTCACATTTAATGTTTCATGAAACAAACCTAATATTCTAAGGACTTTATTATTTTAGAAAAAAAACATAATAAATAAATGTCTTTTATTATTAAGAAATAATTCAATATAAATAAAAATTTTCTAACTATTGGCTTCTAGGACTTACACTAACATATAAGTGACTCTATAAATAGAATCGTTATACTTAGGTGATAATCACTCATTTAGATATTCTAAAAATCATAGTTACACTATGATTCTGAATTTAAGTTCTCTCTAAGATTTCCATTCGTTCAGAGCTAGCATGTAGATGGAATAGTCTCTCGTTGCAGATTTCACTCGTGTCAATTAAGTAAAAGTATGGTCAATTGTGTAACGCTCACGATTAATTTGTTTTCTATAATAAACAATTTTGCCCTACAAAGGATAATAAATCATACTGTTTTGTAATTTTATTTGCTGCATATATTTACTTTATTTATTTGTATTTCCCTTTTACCTTCGTCGTTGGAACAATACACCATCTCATAGGTTTACCCATATGAGTAATCAAACATCAAAATAATCATGCTCTCCTTGACAATGTATAGACAACATTGGCCCATGTCACCTAGGATTATATAAAACTCAAACCCCCATTGAAGGGTCGTTAGCTAGAAGAGTCACAAGCTTTCCCATTCTCATATTCTTGGAGAAACCCCCTCAGACAGAAACATACGACACAGTGACTGATTCAAACCATTACGGCAAAAAAGTTTAAGGTATCCTCGATTATCTAGTATGTGGTTAAAAAGTCGATGAGAAACCTTCATTGGATCGTGGGAGAAATTATGTCAACAATTCAACTCCAACTTTACAACCTTTCGTAGAATTCCAAAACCATGTAGACATTGGAAGTCATAGTTTAGGGGAAAAATGTTGACATCTGAATGAAAGTATACCTTTTAAATTTATGGTCTTCCCCAAATTCCCTTTGCAAAATAAAATGGCTTTAGGACACAAAGGGAGTCTAGGCCTACATCAAGTACGAGAAGAAACTTCATAAGGAAAAGTTCGAGAAAAGGTAAACGAACTAGAAAAACTGAATAATATCTACTAGAGTTTTTTTCTTCATACGAATCATCAAGAAAGAATTAAAATGATACTTATTGCGATGATTATAAGAATAGGGAGAAATACTTCAGAGGTCCCCCAAGAAGATTCAACCACTATTCTTCCCTAGCCGCCTTTGTCAATCGTATTTATAAAGAGTGTGTAAGAACCAAGTGTAAGTTATTGAGTGCGCCTAAGAGGGGGGGGGGGTGAATTAGGACTTTGAAGATTTATCCGGTTTTTGAATACTTGTTGTTCTTATTTTTCTGGTTTGGTGCAAGGGTTTAGAAATATGTTACTTTCTTTTCTGGTTATGATTTGTGAAAGCCGTAAATGCGGAAAAGTAAAGAACACAATGATGTATACTGGTTCCCCTTACAATCCGAGAGTACTCCAATCCCTTTTCAACATGGAAGAGATTTCACTATTGTTAGATCTTTGTACAAGCCTATACCAAGACTCCTCCTACAATCTTCTAACAAAACCACCAAGAACAATCCTCTTGGATTTTTACTAAGTACATTAAGAGAACAATCCTCCCTTAATGACTTTCTTGCTTCCAACAATTCTGGACAACAAGAACAGCCAACCAAGTAGAACAAGAAAACAATCCTTTCCTTTCTACTAACTTGTTTCCAACAATCCTGGACAGCAAGAATTTACAAACCAAATCTGGAAAATATTTGAGTAATAAAGTTGATGAACATATATCAATCTATAAGATTGATCTTATCTTTCAAGCAAGACAATTTACAATGATATAATAGTGCTCAAGTGTTTATGTATGAATGAGAAACTTTTCTAACAATGTGTAGAAAAAGTTTCAATGAAAGTTCAAGTATGAAACACTTGTATATATGAAAATATATGATAAAAAATATGGTAAATTGTAATGAAAGAGGTGAGATTCAAATATGAAAATATAGAGTATATATAGTGTCTTAACACCCCTAGGAATGAGTATGATTCAATGAAAAGGTGCAAAGATTGATGGTATTAAAATGGTTCACGTTCAGATTTGAAACATACTGTTTTTTGACTCTGGTACGCTGGAAATCGATTTACCATTATAGGAAATCGATTTCCCTTAAGCGTTGTGTCTAAAAATTCAAAAACTGATACTGGAAATCGATTTACCCATATAGAAAATCGATTTCCATGTTAAAAAACAGTTCTGGAAATCTGTTTCCAAATACAGGAAATCTGTTTCCAGTTCAGGAAATCTGTTTCCTGACAGCAAACAACTTTGATTTGAAATATAGGAAAAGATTGATATTTTAACCAAAAGGACCATGCATGCAACTAAATATTTAGGAGAATATTGAGCACTAAGTTATCAATATAAATTGCATGCTTATACCTTAATAAATCAAGATCAATGCTATTCTTCAAAATATAATTCTTGAATTCTTTGATGCTAGCTTTTACGCATGATGAATCTTGAGTACTTGATTTGATTAAATTCACTTGAGGCTTTTTCCATACTTTTTGACATGATCTTTTGATTATTACTTTGTCTTCATCAAAACAAAATAGATGGAGAGTCTTGATTTCACACCAAGTTTAAGAAAAGAGACATCTAATTTTCGAGATCAGTATTAGGATACCTCAAAGATGATAACATGAAATAATACAAGTACCATTTGACAAACAACCACAACCCTGATGGTTGTGTCCATCTAAAGGACACCTCAAAATATTAATTAAAAAAGGAAGCCAAAATATTTTACTAGCAAAGATGAAAGCTCTTTAGAGATTAATGTTATCGTTAAAATGCTCCTCGAACCTAAAATGGAATTGATATGGCGACATTCGACTAGAAAAAGACAAAAATTCTAAATGGCACACTAAAAAAAGGGAAATTATGGCAGCTGAATAAGTGATAATACGGAAGAACCAAAACATCATCAATCTTCTTCCTCTAGCATCCCTCTTTGAAGGAACCAGAACTTCATCAATATCACCATAGTCCTTGCAGATTGCATAAAGTTCCTTTTCCCCAGGTATTTGGAAACTCTGTGAAGAACGAAGCGTGCGTTTTCTTGTCCTCCTTTTGTATGTTCCTATAGCCTATGTGAACATCCCATCTATTTTGGAAGAACCTACGCTGTCTTCTGCTTCCCACCTTTTTCCATTCCATAATAGTTTAAATATAATGATGAAACTTATGATTAAGTGGGATGTGAATTGCAACGGGTACTAGTGGTTTGGTGTTTTGATGGTATATGGTTTACAGATTAGAGAGAAGCATGAGTTTCTCTCTCATCTTATTTTCTTTTATCCCAATAATAAAAATTTGTGTCGTCGTAATTTTTTTTTCCATCCTTATAAGTGACACCACCATTTCCACACGCTTCGACTCTGAGTTGATCTAGGTTAATTTTTATCTGTTGGGACATTGATTTGGGGGTTTAACATGAAGGAGCATTTACGTTGGAGTTTTTTTTCTTTTTTTATGAGAATCACACCTTTGTGAGAGACACATCACATACTCACCTAGGTGACAAGTGTATGGGTTGTCTCACTTATAAATGCTAAAGTCTCCACTTTCTAATCAATATGAGACTTCCCCACACTTTGTTTCTCAAAGTTTTCAACTCACATTTGTTATTCTCAATACTTCCCCTCAAGTGTGAGTCTCTCCATAATGTGCCCCCTCAAACGAAAGCTCTTTCATCCACTTACACTTGTACTGCCATTGACAATTTTTCAACGGAACATGCCTCCTACCCACCACCATATAGAGAGGACTTTTGATACAAGTGAGTCAGTCATTCACTTTAACCCCAAATTGATGATCCAATAATGGTATCATGAGCCGTTAATTTGAGTGAAGGATTAACTCACTTGTACCGAAAGTCTTCCATACATGGTGGTGGGCAGAAGGAATGTTCCGTTGAAAAAGTTTTAAAGGTGGTACAAATGTATGTGGATGAAAAAGCTTCCGCTTGAGGAGAGCTTTGTGGATAGACTCATATTTGAGTGAGAGTGTTGGGAAAAACAAGTGTGAGTTGGAAGTGTTATAGAAAAGTCTTACATTAATTAGAAAAGTGGAGATTAAACATTTTATAAATGAGAGAACTCACCTTAAAATTTTGAATGAATATATGATATGTCTTTTAAAAAAAAATGTTACTCTAAAAAAACTCAAATAACAAAATGTTCCATTTTTCTAATCAATATTTGACTTTCCCATAATACTTCTACCTCACAGTTATTTTTCTCAAACAATTTTTGTAGACTTTTGACAAAGGGTTTATCACTAGGAACTGAATTTGTTTTCTCCACTTGATGAACTGTAGATGGCTTATCACATAACAAATCTTTTATTAGTCTTATATTTAGGCGAGAGAAGTACTACCTACATTTCATTTAACATATTTTCTAGATTTAATGACAAAGAAAATAATAATAGTAAATAATACATGTAAACAAATTATTAATTTATTTTGTAAGTATGACAACCGCCTTCGAGAGTCCATCATACGGTCCTCATTCCAAGGACATGCTTTGGGTTTGGGAGAACTTCTCCATTGTTTTTCTCACACTAATTTAAATTGTCACTTTTGTTTGTTTTTGATTTGTTTTTGGAGTAAAACTAATTTTAATATATTTGATTTTTTTGAGAAAAATTATTTAGTATCAAAATTTAATTATAATTTAAAGAAAGAGATGATAAAACTTTGACTTAGAATTAATTTTTACATTCAAAATTAATTTTAAATATTGTACTAAAAAAATCAATTCTAAATATAAATTATTATAAAATTAGTACACTTTTAAAGTGTGTTTGAATAAAGTATTTTAATGAGGTAATGTAATGTTTTGAAGAAATTTAAAATAATTTGTACAAAATTTATTGTCTGGATACAAAAATGAAGGATTGTTAAAGTGATAAAAATTTATAGAGTATTTTATCTAAGTTAAATTTAATAATTTTAAAATGACATAAAAAACCAAAGTATTTGAAATTCCTCTCAATCCATATAATATATTTGTTACTCATATTTTTCAAATTTTGTAAATTTGTCCTCATATTTTTTAAATTTTGTAAATTGATCCTCATATTTTTCAAAATTATAAAATTGATCCTAAAATTTTTTAAAAAATTACAAATTAATTCTTAATAATTTTTAAATTAATAATTTGGTCCTTTAAATTTTTAAAAATTAAAAATTCGTCCCTACTTTTCCATTTTTAATTTGGTCCAAAAAATTTAAATTTTATAATAAATGATCCTAAAAATTTAACAACAAATTATCAATTATCGTAATATAATATTCAAATAAAATAATTTAAAGTAAATGAATTTTAATTAAATAATTTAAATTACTTAAGATTTTAAATTTTTTATAAAATTTCTAATTACATTGTTCAAACACACTCTGAAAATTTAATTTTACATAATCCATTCAAAAAAAAATTGCTTTACATATCCCTAGTATTTTTTCGTGGCTTTATTTATATATTTCCATTCAAACATGTCAGCAAAATAGAAATTAAATGCAGCTGTGGCTATGAAAGCTTAAACAAAGCTAGCAGGATCAGCACAACGATCGGGATAAGCAGGTCATGCCATTATTGGTGATCTCGTGACTCATGTCAGAAATTTCAAATTAGGGTCAAATATATCAACTGCAAATAAAATTAATTTCAAATATATACATAAGTGGAAAAATAATTTATGCATGTGTTTGGTTCAGCGTCCAGGCTTGATTTATCGCGTTCCAATACACTTTTTACCGTGATATTCAAAAGCTAGAAATCCAAGCTTTACACTAAACGCACGTTTTATGGGATGCTACCGTGGAAACAAACAGACGCTATGACTTTTTCAAAAATACACATAAGAATTGAGAATCTTCACTTCCTCTCCGTCGTCGTTAGATCTAATGATGCTTACAGGTTGAAATTATGTTTAGTAGTGAAGAAGCTGTCTATAATCTATCTTAAATGTTTTAAAATAAGAGCAGTGTTATAGACATTTTTTCAAAATTTCCACAAAATTCTTCAAAATATTTTCCAGAAGTTTATATATTGTATTTTAGAGTTTCCTGTGGGATGCTTTCAAAAGGGTCTCTCCAAAAAGATCAAAATTAGAAATTTAAAATGTTATTAAAAATTATTAAAATATAGGTTCCTTCATCACATCCACATCTAGTTGGCTTCCACCACCTAATTTCCGTTCCAATTTGTTTGGTCCAAATCATATAAAATTCATAATTAGGACGCTGTGATAATCATCATTGATCAGTACAAATTCATAACGTTAGTTCAATGCATAAACCCAAACCATAACTATTAGCATCATTGTTCAACTTGAGTAAATAAAAAAGCATCATTGTTGAAGAAAACAAAAAGTATAAGCATATTTAAAATATCAATGACCAAACAAAATGTTCCAGCTCTCAAAACTTGCAAAGCTGTCACCAGCTTTTGAGGAATCCATTTCCCTACCTTCCCTTCACGCGTCCCACCCCCACCCTACGTATTCTCATTCAAATACATGATACCACCAACGTATATATAAACCCTCTTTCTAACATAATATTATATCATTCACATCACAACTATTACTAAATAACAAACACTTTTGTGTCCAATGGCTTCTTCTATTCACATTAATATGCTTGCTGGAGTTATGATAATTAGCTCCTTGGTAGCTACATGTGCTGCTAATTTCAACCAAGACTTTGATCTAACATGGGGTGATCATCGTGCTAAGATATTCAATGGTGGACAGCTTCTATCTCTTTCTCTAGACAAAGCCTCTGGCTCTGGCTTTCAATCCAAGAAAGAATACTTATTTGGTAGAATTGATATGCAACTCAAACTTGTTGCTGGAAACTCTGCTGGAACCGTCACTGCTTACTACGTAAGTGCACCAAACTAATCACCTTAACACACTGATTTTGTGAAACTTTAACACTTAGCTTCTTCATGATATCAAATACTTTACTTGTCTCTCTAGCTATGTGTTTTGTTTCTATTTTGCTTCTTTGTATTGTGCATTTGTGCTGTTGTCATTAATAATAGTATATGATTTTCACTGGTTTCAGTTGTCATCACAAGGACCAACTCACGATGAAATTGATTTTGAGTTTTTGGGGAATGTTAGTGGTGATCCTTACATTCTCCACACAAATGTGTTTTCTCAAGGCAAAGGAAACAGAGAACAACAATTCTACCTTTGGTTCGACCCGACCAAGAACTTCCACACTTACTCTATCAAATGGAAACCACAACACATTATGTAAGTAATCAAATCATATTAAATAGTTCGTATAAACATTTCAATTATGTGCTTCAAGCATAAACTAACAAATTCATATAACTAACTGCAGATTCTTAGTTGACAACATTCCCATAAGACTGTTCAAGAATGCTGAATCTGTTGGTGTCCCATTCCCAAAGAACCAACCAATGAGAATCTATTCAAGTCTATGGAATGCTGATGATTGGGCTACAAGAGGCGGTTTGGTGAAAACAGATTGGTCCAAAGCACCCTTTACAGCTTACTATCGCAATTTCAAAGCCACTGAACTTTCCTCTGTGTCTTCCAATTCGTTCTCTGATTCTACACTGCAGAACAACAATGAACTTGATGCTTATGGTAGAAGAAGATTGAGATGGGTTCAGAAGTACTTCATGATATATAATTACTGCAATGATCTTAAGCGATTCCCACAAGGAATTCCTGCTGAGTGTAGGCGCTCAAAGTTCTGAAAGATATGTTATGTATGATAATGAATAACTTATCATATTACTAGATATGTCAAATGTATTTGTTCGCTTCTGTTTTAATTTATTATGATTCTTTCATTTTATATATTTTTGTGTGTCTATATTATATAACACATGATCAAATAAATCATATTCTTTGTTATACTTTCATTTCAGTTTTAGTCTTATTGAGAATCATATATATACTCTATTCCTATAAAATGCCAATATTGCTTAATTCTAATTTCAATTATAGAAAAAAAATACTAACTAACTTAATTGTGAGAGTGCTTGTTATGAACATATTTTTTATCATAAGAGAAACAAATAACAATCTATAATATAAAAAAATTTGTTGCTCTGAAATTTATTATAATACTCTTTTGTTATCTTAGTATAAATTAATATCTATAATATAAGAAAATAATTAATGGCTATGCAAAAGTTAAAAATACTCTTATTTGATTTTTTGCCACTAATTAAAATCGCGGCTTTTTGGTCTTTGCACCATAAAGTTCTTAATTTTATTATTAAAATAACACAACTCTTATATTTTATCGAACTTATCAAATGTGTCTCCATTCTCTATTTTTTCTCTTTTATCACTTTCTCACTTCTTTCTTCCACAAAAAACATCTATTATTGATATATATATATATATATATATATATATATATATATATATATATATATATATATATATATATATATATATATATATATATATATATATATATATATATATATATTTTTTTTTTTATATACGAAAAATGGTATTTATGATCGAATTTTTTTTAGTAAAAAATGATATACGGGAAAAATTTATTCCAAAAATCTATTATTGATCTAAATATTTTTATATATGAAAATTTAATATTGATCCAAATATTTTTGTAAATGATACCTAAATAAAAATAATATTTTTTGTGTTTGAATTTAAGAAATGATTTGTGCAGGCGATTTCCGGTGACCTAACGATCCGACGACTGAGATTACTCCGATAACAGATTGTTCTCCAACAAACTTCGAGATCTTCGACTACTGAGGAGATTTAAATTCCTAGTCTTAGGACTAGGGATCAAATCAGTAGGAGAAATCAGTGAAGGGAGTTGGCGCAATTAGGGTTGCAATGGGTCGAGGCCGGCCGAAAAAGAAGGCGGCGCAGACTCCGCCAGTGAGAATTAGGGTTTTCTCGCCTAGTTCCATGGAAAAAGGGAGTACAAGTGGATCAATTACTATGACAGCGGGGAAGATTCCGGAGACACTGGGTTTGGAAATAATTGTGGAAGAGAAAGGGGAAAAGGAAAAAGAGATGAAGGAGAATGAGGGTGAACAAAAGCCACCGCAACTATGGGTGGATGTGATTAAAGGAAACAGGTTGCCAGCAAACGGAATGGGGCTGAAATATACGGCACCGAAAGTTGTAGATGGAATGATTGAGGTCACTATCGACGAAAAGGATATCCAATCTGAACTGGATTTCTGGGCAGATGCACTTATCCTATATGAAATAGGGGAAGGACTAACTATGAATGCAGTGAAACGATTCATGATGAGCACATGGAACTTTGCGACTTTGCCTGATCTATATTACCATGAGGAGGGGTATTTTCTGGTGCGGTTTAGGACAAGGAAGGATAGAGATGCAGTACTCAAGGGTGGGCCTTACTCAATTTATAAGAAACCGATCCTGTTGTATGAATGGTCGCCTACATTCAATTTGCAGGAAGATATACTACGAGTTATTCCCATTTGGGTTATATTTCCACAACTGCCTCTTCATATGTGGGGAGATGAGAGTATTGGGAAAATAGCTAGTGCTATAGGGAAGCCTATCATGACGGATGAGTGTACTGCTAGGAAATTGAGAGTGTCATATGCCAGAGTTCTAATTGAAGTTGATGTTACAAGGGATTTGTAAACTGAAATAATTATTTGCAACCCAGCAGGTGGAAGACAGACGCAAATGGTGGATTATGAATGGAGACCACCATTTTGCTCCATTTGTAACAAAGTAGGTCACATCTGCAAAAAGAAGGAAGAGGTGGAAAAGAAACAAACTGAAGTAAAACAACAATGGCAACAGAAGCAAGTGGCTAAGGGACTTGACCAACCAGAGGGAAGTAAGACTACTGGAGAGGAAAGAGTGGTCCCTGTTGAGCAAGAAACTGAGGAATGGACCACAGTAGTTAATGGGAGCCAAAAAGGAAAGACAACTGCAAAAGGAAGTTCCCCTGAACCAGAAGTTGCGTGTACAAATGGATTTGCTTCTCTCAAAATTGGAAACTATTTTGAGGGTGGGGGATTTGAAGTACCATGATAGTAAGCTGGAACGTGAGAGGGCTCAATAAAGCAGCTAGAATAAAGGAGGTTGGAGCCCACCTCAAAAGATTACATGTGAGTAGTGCTGTCTTAGTAGAAACAAGAGTAAAAGAAGAGAAAAAAGAGGCTGTTAGAAATAACTACCTGGATAACTACAAAGATCATCATAATGGTAGAGTATGGATCATGTGGGATCCTCAGCAATGGGATGTGAAATTTGAGAGCTCCACAGATCAGGTAATTCATAGTAGCTTTTATGATAAACAAGGTCAATTCTCTCATTCTTTATCTGCCATATATGCTCATAATTTGCTTAGCAAAAGGAAAGAGTTGTGGGACAATATTAGGAGGAAACAGGGGAGTGGGAAAGGACCCTGGATCCTTATTGGAGATTATAATAATGTTCTGAAAATCCATGACAGAATTGGTGGAAATGATGTACAACCTAATGAATATGTGGATTTAGAGGACATGATGAAGGCAACTGGACTAACTGAACTGAGCATTCAACAATCGGGAACCATTTCACTTGGTCAAATAAGCACACTGTGAACCTCATTCATTCCAGATTTGATAGAGCTCTTTGCAACACTGACTGGCACTTGCAATTCCCAGATAGTGAAGTTGTTGTGTTGAATCCATTCATATCTGATCATTCACCTCTGCTCCTCAATTTGCATAGTACAGACACTCTGCCAGTCAAAAGAAAACATCGGTTTAAATTCCTTAACTGTAGCACTGAAGCTGTGGGTTATGATGAAGTTATTTCCAAAAGTTGGACCCAAAATGTAAATGGCAGGCCACAGTACAAAATATGGCAGAAATTGAAGAGATTACAACCTAGTTTGAATGAGCTGAACAAGAGTATTAATCATAGAATGAAGAGAGTCCAGGAATGTAGGGTGGAGCTGGAGAAAACTCAGAATGACCTGAGTAAGGAGCCTTTTAATGGGGAGCTTCTTCGGGTAGCCAAGAGTTTAACTGTGGAGATAGAAATGTTGAATGAAACTGAAGAGAAGGTGCTTCAACAGAAATCTAAGATTGCTTGGCTTCAACTAGGAGATGGGAACAACAAATATTTCTATGCAAATTTGAAGGAGAAAAACAAACAAACACATATGCCTAAACTGGAGGATAATGGAGGTAAAAAATTAGAGGATTTTGCTGCTATTGAAAAAGAGATCTTGCACTTCTATGGTAAGCTTGTTGGGACTGCAGCTAACAACTTGACTCATGTTAACATTGAAGTGCTGAGGAATGGCAATCAATTATCAAGGGAGAGTGCTAACAGCCTCATAAGTCCTATCACAGAAGAGGAAATATGGCTGACTTTAAAAAGCATAGATGATAATAAGGCCCCTGGTGAGGATGGTTTCAATGCTAAATTCTTTAAAAGAAGTTGGCAATTGGTTAAAAATGATGTTATCCAAGCGGTCCAGGAATTTTTTATCCACAAAAGAATGTATGCTGCAGTTAACTGTGCTTTGGTAACTTTGATCCCAAAAACAAAGGATGCCAAAACAGTTAAAGACCTTAGACCAATAGCTTGTTGCTCCACCCTGTACAAAATCATTTCCAAGATTCTCACCAAAAGACTGAGCAGAGTGATTGGAGAAGTTGTGAATGAAAGCCAACCAGCTTTTGTGCCAGGCAGGAACATTCAGGATAATATTATCATAGCACATGAACTGATTAAAGGTTATAGCAGAAAACATCTCACTCCTAGATGTACAGTTCAAATGGATGTCCAAAAAGCATATGACACTGTGGATTGGAGAGCTTTGGAAGAGATTATGCAGGAACTCAATTTCCCTAATGAGTTTGTTTTCTGGGTGATGATCTGCATTAGTACAGTCTCATACAAGTATACCATTTATGGGCAAATCAGTAGAATCCTTAAAGCTAGAAGAGGCCTAAGACAAGGAGACCCTATATCTCCTTTATTGTTTGTATTGATAATGGAATACTTGCAAAGATGTATGACCAAGCTACACAACAATCCTGAATTCAAATTCCACCCAAAGTGTGCTAGATTAAAGATTACTCATATTTGTTTTGCAGATGATCTAATGTTGTTTGCTAGAGGTGATGAGCACTCAATCAAGATTATGATGAATACATTCAAAGAGTTTTATGATGCAACAGAACTGCAAGCCAACCCAAGAAAGTGCAAAGTATATTTTGGAGGCGCCAAAGATAGAGAGAAAGAGACCATACTGCGGATCACAGGGTTTGAAGAAGGGGCACTCCCATTTAAATATTTAGGAGTCCCTCTGTCTAGCAAGAAACTGAGTACACATCAATGTCAGCCGTTGGTGGATAGAATTGTGGCTCGTATCAATCATTGGTCTGCAAATCTGCTGAGTCTTGCAGGGAGGAGTCAATTGGTGAAGAGCATTCTTTTTTCTATGACTGCATATTGGTTGCAAGTTTTTCCATTGCCTAGAAAACTTATCCACATGAATGAATCAATATGTAGAATGTTCCTATGGAGTGGAAAAGCAGAAGGCAGTAAAAAAGCACCAATAGCATGGGAGAAAGTGTGTGAGCCTAAAAATGCTGGAGGTTTAGGCATTGTTGCTCTGGTGGAATGGGCTCAAGCATCTATGCTAAAACTGTTATGGAATATGCAAGCAAAGAAAGACAAATTGTGGGTGAAGTGGCTTGATGCATACTATATCAAAGGGAGGGACATTAGGCAATGGGTTCCACCGGTAGATTGCTCGTGGATAATTAAGCAAATGATGAAGAGTAGAGAGCTGATTGTTGATCCACTGAAATGGGAGCAAGGATTACAAGAGGAAAAATTTTTCACCAAAGGGAATTACCTGCTGCTTAGAGGAGATAGAGAGGATGTCCCATGGAAGAAAATAATGTTCCGTAATCACGCACGACCCGGAGCCAAACTGCACTTATGGATGGTTTTTATGAGGCGCATACCAACAAAGGATAGATTGAATAAATTTGGAATACTTGTTGATAAAAATTGCTGTTTTTGTCATGCAGAAGAAACAATTGATCACTTATACTTTGAATGTCGTTACACGAATAAGATATGGAGCCAAATCCTTACATGGATCGGATATGGAAGACAAAGTGGCAGCTGGAGCAGAGAGAAGGAGTGGATTGTGGAGGAAACAAGGAAAAAAGGATGGAGACGCGATCTTTTGAAAGTGGCTACTGCAGAAACTTTGCACATGATTTGGAAGATTCGGAATGAACTCATATTTCAGCAGAAAAATCCTAGTGAACAGATGATCAAGGATTTGCAATATATCATAGCAATGAGAGGGAATATGGCAGTAGGAATGAGGAATCATATTAACATAGAGCAACTTAGTATTTCTTGATTTGTATTAATGTTGCTTGATTAGCTAGTAGTATTGGTATCCTGGATCCTATGGATCGGCTGTATTAAACTGTTTTTTGAGGAATAAAACAAAATAACCTATTCTCCAAAAAAAAAAATATTTGTATACGGAAAAAATCTATTATTTACGAAAAATGGTATTTATGATCCAAATATTTTTATTCAAAAATGGTATACGGGAAAATATCTACTATTGATCTAAATATTTTTATATACGAAATTTACTATTGATCCAAATATTTTTGTAAATGATACCTAAACAAAAATGAAGTCTGTTTACGGGAAAAAAAAATCAATTATTGACCTAAATATTTTTATATACGAGAAATGATATTTATGATCAAATATTTTTGATCCAACGGGAAAATATATATTATTGATCTAAATATTTTAATATACGAAAATTTAATATTAATCCAAATATTTTTGTAAATGATTCCTAAACAAAAATAATATTTGTATACGAAAAAAATTTATTATTTACGAAAAATGGTATTTATGACCTAAATATTTTTTATTCAAAAATGGTATACGAGAAAAAATTTATTATTGATCTAAACATTTTTATATATGAAATTTACTATTAATCCAAATATTTTTGTAAAATAATACCTAAACAAAAATGAAGTCTGTATATGGGAAAATATTGTTATTAATCTAAATATTTTTATATACGAGAAATGGTATTTATGAATAATTATCTTTAATCCAAAAATGGTATACGGGAAAAAATCTATCATTGATCTAAATATTTTTAAATATGAAATAATCAATTATTTATCTAAATATTTTTTCTTTTTTAACATTTTTATTTAAAATAAATGATGTGTCCAAATTCGCGTAACCGAACAGAACCTGTGCGTATGCACGAGTTTGTTACTAGTTTTGGGATAAAAAATGTCTTTTTTTGATTTCATATACTTTATTTTTACTCCTAATGATTTACATTGATTGGTTCAAAACAAACTATTCATTTTTTTACAACTTTTTATAATGTCAGATCCAATTCAAATATTTTTTCTACTTTCTCTCAAAAGATGCAAAATCACATTCTTTCTCTTCCGCTACCTCTCTCTTCCTCTTTTGATTTCTTTTCTCTTTTGTTGTCTCTCTCACTTCCTGCTTCTTTCTTCTCTCTTCAAATGCCTCTCTCTCTCTCTCTCTCTCTCTCTCTCTCTCTCTCTCTCTCTCTCTCTCTCTCTCTCTCTCTCTCTCTCTCTCTCTCTCTCTCTCTCTCTTCTTCTTCTTCTTCTTTCTTCCCTCCTCCTTTTCTTCAACAAAGACAACTGGGTTCTGGGAGGATTTACAAAAATCTACAAATCAAAGTTTTTAAAGGTTTATGCTCTTTATCCTTCTCTACTTAGTTCTTCAAAGTCTTTAAGGGCTTGTTTTCTTCTTATTCTGATTTTAGGATTTCAGTGTGAGAAAAATGAAATAAAAAACAAGTTACATTTTCTGTTTTGCATCTTCCTTTTCTTTCTTCCTACTGTAATTTTTTTGTATTGTGTGTTGTGATTTGTTACCCAGTCACGCTTTCTATTGCTTGTGAAAAAAATCATTGGTACTTTAATAATTTTTCTATTTCAGTTGTTTGTGGTTTACACATTTGTCTTTGAATCTCTTCAATTAATTGGTTTTGATTATTCACTTGTGGGGTGATTGCGTGTTTATTACGTCCATGTGGTAGTTTTGTTTTGACCTAAGTTTCTTGGTGTTGCAGGAATGGGAGGGTAGAAACAATATTGGCATGTCTATTATTGTTACGACATCGATTTGTATTGTGGAAAGGAGATGGACTAACTACAACTTTCAAAAACATTATATTTGTGTTGTTCTATATTTTGTTTTTAGTTTTTTTTCTGATTTGATTTAAGTCTTTGTTCCTTTATCGTAGAATAATAAAGGAAAAGGGAAATTGATTTCAAACTTTGCAGCAGTGAAACTTTGCGTTAGGAAAAAGGCAGGTAAATTTTGCATCTACGCTTTCAAACTTTCCAACTGAAACTTTGAAAGAAGGGGTTGAATCTTAGGTTGTTCAAGTTCGAGATGGAGTTGGATTAGTGAACCGTTCATGTGATTTCTTGCCATAGATTTGAAATTAAAATGAAATTTAGATGTGATAAATTATTGATTGATTGTTTATTACATATATCTTACAAGTTTTGATTTGTTTTGTTTTCAAAGATACTAACTTAATCCTTCAGAAATTTGTCAAGCGAAGGAGCCTCTTTGTCCTGTCCCTAAAGAAGTTTGAGGAAAATCAATATGAACTTCATGAACTTCAAAAGAAAAAGGTAATTTGGTTGTCATGTCTAATTTTATCTTGATAGTATTTGGTTTAGCTTGTGATGTTGCAATTTTGTGATCGAACCGGTATCAATTGGCTTGAATGTTACTTTGAAATTTACTTGTGAAAAGTCCGATCATTCTTTTCTGAACACTGCATTCATGTTGATCATTTTTTTATATATGACTCCATGGTTGATTAATCCCTGTTTCAGGATGATAGCGGTGGTGAAGCACTTAAACGAGTTTACGAACAAATGGAAGCTATGGGCGCATCAACTGAAAAAAACGTGTTGCTGAAGTTTTACTTGATCTTAGTTTCAACAAGCACATGCAGGCAAGAGATGTTATTGGTGTAGGTGGAGAAGAATGCTAAAAAGACAAATGAGCATCAGGTCCTGTTGAAAGTACTTTTTGGAAGCTAATATAAGGTACATCAAAAGACATAAATGTTGCAAATTAAATCTTAAAGAATCAAATTAAAAATACTTCATTGCAAACACAAAGAAAAAGAAACAAAAATTTTCATTGCAAGCACAAAGAAAAAGAATAAAAAAAAAATTCACAAACCTTAAGTAGTTAAAAAAGAAACATAAAACCTATAAAATGAAAGAGAAGAAGTAACAAGTTCTGAAAAATATTTGAAAAGAAGGGAATGGAAAATAACAGAAATAAATGAGTTGAAAAAAAATAATTTTATATATTTTATAAAGTTTATTTTTAAAATAGTTATTAATTATTAAATAAGAGAATAATAGCATGAAATATATTTGAATGGTTTGTGAAGTTTGTGACTATCCCTAAAAGTAGGGATTTGATCCCCTATTATAACAAAATTTTTGGAATTTAGATTAATATATATATATATATGTATATATATATATATATATATATATATATATATATATATATATATATATATATATGGGAATCGAACCCTTAAAGTTTCACTATTGGACAGTTTACTATTTAAGGCAACGTTTTACATTATTAATAAGTGTTGTCTAATGTACTTTTAAGGTACCGTTTTTATTTATTAATAAGCGCAACCTAATGTACTACTTAACGCAAAGCTTTTAATTATTAGGCTTAATACCCTTTTTATTCCTTTACCTATACCTCTGGGTCCATTTTAGTCCTCTTTCTTTTAAAAGGACCAATTAAATCCATTATTTCTTCTAACTGTGTCATACTCATCCTTTCCGTCTATTTCACACTATCGGTGTCAATGTTTTGCTTACATGGCATCTTAGTCATTATCTTCTTGGTTTTCTATGAACTCGGACTATCCCAAATTTTTCAAACCCAGAAAACTCATTATCATCAACTTTTTTTCCAAACCTAAATTTTAAAAATCCTAATGGCTGGAAAATGTGCATGTTTAGTCTTCCTGGATGAACATCAACACCCAGATTAAATGAAAGTGTTGAAAGACCTAAATTTTAAAAATTCTAATGGCTGGAAAATGTGCATGTTTAGTCTTTCTGTAACATCTTTTGCTATTCCAAACTCCAAATTATTCAAAGACCCAATTTTTTATGTAAAATTTTTTTCTATTCCAAACCCAGATTTTCACAGATCCAAAACAAAGGGTCATCAGCAACCATACACAAACCCAGATTCTCTCTTCCTCTTTCTTCAACTCATCCAAATCCCGACGAGGAACCGCGGCGGTCTACGGCAAAAACCGCCTTCTTCTGCGACTGGACCTCACCAGACCACCCTGAATCAACGTTAAATCTACACGAACCCCTACTATTTTCCTACGGTTATTTCGAATTCGGTGTTAGTTTTTTCAAGAAATTCCTCATATGGTCGGATCGTTTGTTGAGCTATGGTGATATTGTTTTCGTTGTTTTTGATTTGTTTTTGTGAGTTCCTGAAAAGGATTTTGTTTTTGTGAGTTGTTAACAACGTTGAAGAAGGTTGTTGCAGGTTTTCGGCCGATTGAAAAAATTGGTGGCAGACGGAGTATTTGAAGATATGAAGAAGGAGAACACTTAACGTGAAGCAACCATACATATGTCTAAGCTTTTTTCTTCATTCAATTTTATGAGATATGCTTTTAATGGTTTGTGATTGGTAAGAGAAAGGAAATCGGGTTTTGAGCGGAGGGAGCTAAAGAAACATGGAGAAGAAGGTTTTAGAAACTCAGAAAAGAGGAAAAAAATTTGTTTTGTATTTTTTAATAAATTTTATTTATCTAGTGGTACACATGTGGCTTCTACTTTGTCCAAATCAGCGCCACTTGTCATAATGATTTGACTTTGACTAACGGATCTGACAGAAAGGACAGACGTGCCATGTTTTTAAAAGATAAAGGATTTAATTGGTCCTTTTAAAAGAAAGAGGACCAAAATGGATCCAGAGACATAGGTAAAGGACCAAAAGGGGTATTAAGCCTAATTATTAATAAGCGCTGCCTATGTACTACTTAAAGCTGGACTTTTATTTATTAATAAGTGTTGCCTAATGTAATATTTAAGGCAATACTTTTATTTATTAATAAGCGTTGTTTGATGTATTATTTCTGACAACACTTTTATTTATTAATAAGCTCTGCCTAGTTGATTTTTTTATAGAATATTTAATAATTTTATGTGTATATTAAACAACACTTTTAGTATATTTTTGGGCGCTGTCTAATGAACTACTTAAGGCGACACTTTTATTTATTAATAAGCGCGACCTAATGTATTACTTAAGGCAATAGTTTGTTTTATTAATAAGCGCTGCCTAATTTACTTCTTAAGGCAGCACTTTTATTTATTAATAAGCGTTGTCTAACGTAAAAGAGCGGTCTAATATATAATTTTAAAAAAATATTATTTTTATTTAACATACAACAACACTTATATTACAAAACGCTGTCTATGTGAATACCTTATCCCAACGCTTTTTTTATCAAAAATCGTTGTCTAATGTCCTCTTTTATTTTTAACAGCATTTTTGGTGAAGAGAGTGTTGCCCAAACTCTTTTTTGGTATAACATGCTATCACAATCATCAAATTCTTGCTTGTTAATAAAGTTACTGCCGACATCTACCGCCTTTACGACAACCCCTTCAACATTCGGAGAAACATCATTTGTAGGAATTAATTCTTTTGAGATATTATCGGGGTGCACCATACCTATTTGTAAACAATAACAAAAATAACACAAGATCACAAGAATGCTGGAAAAAACAGCACATACATGTTCTGTAGCGTTTTGGAGCTGTACATACGGAAGGAACAATACATTTTTTTTTACAGAAATTTGATGCATAATGTGAGCAATGCAATGGATAAAGATGAATGTTTTCCTGAAATTCTGTCTTCTCTTGCTCCCTTTGATATGTTGCACCAAAATATTAGAGTTTTGGATTGAAAAATGATATTGATGATGTAGGATTCTTAGGTTGTGGAGGTCAGTGTTGAAGAAGAAAACCAACAATGGAGGAGTGATTATGCTAGTTCAAACTATATCAGATGGTTCCGTAGGTACATCTATGAAAAATTATGGCGCTAAGTCATTCAGTAGATTGTAGCTACGAAAAAAAATCCTGAACAGAATTAATTTGAAGTTTTCCCAACATTTACTAATTTAAAATGTATTCGTAAATGTACATCCGGAAAAAAATAAATTGTCAAGAAAAATACTTCTTAATATATATCTCCAAAATCAGAAGACATAAATGAGAATTTTGCAAGATAGCTAAAAATTTTAAGGAGTACATTGAAATTTTCTCAAAATAATATATGCAAACAAAATATTAATTTATATAACTACCGCCTTTGAGTTGGCATTATATAGTCCTCATTCCAAAGACATGCTTTGAATTTGAAGAACTTATCCATTGTTTAGTGGCTGCAGGAACCCAGTTCACGTTCTCAAACTACTTTAAATTGTCATTTCACTATTATTTGTTTTAGTTTTGTTTTTAAAGTAAAAAATAATTTTAAAAGTGATTTTAATATATTTAATTTTTAGAGAAAAAAATGATTTAGTATCAAAATTTAATCATAATTTGAAGATAGATATGGTAAAAAATTTGAGTTTAGAATTAATTTTTACATGGGAAATTAATTCTACATATAAATCATTATAAAAATATACACTCAGTAAAAATTAGTATTTTTCCCCCTGGTTTTATTTACATCTTTCCATTCAAACATGTGAGCGTTGCAAAAAATAAATTAAGTACAGCTGTGGCTATGAAACCAGCCAGAGACAAAGCAAGCAGAAAGAGTTATCAGCACAACGATCGGGTTAACCACGTCCATGGTCTAGTGACTCATGTCAGAAACTTCAAATTATGGTCAAATATATCAACTGCGAATAAAATTGATTTCAAACATATGTGAAAAAATAATTTATGACTTTTTCATTTCCTCTTTCTCATCTCTAATGATGCTTACATGTTATAATATTATTATTTTTTATTGAAGTGCAGGTGAAACAAGTTGTTTGAGACTTTGATATCTTAAAACTATGGGTTTTGAGGAAATTAATTTTGTTTTTGTTTTTATAAAAAAATTAGACAAATGTTAAAATACAATTTTATGAGATTTTGTTAGAATTTTTATTCGACCGGAGAGTGTTAATGCAGAAGTAGTTGAGAAGAAAAGAGAATCCGGAGAATGAAAAGTAAATTGTATTATGTGTATATTCGAATTTAACTACATTATGTATTTATATACAAGTATTCATAATAAACAAAACATGGATTATAACTCAAGTTGTTAATCACAAATTAATCATAATCGATTTGAACTATTCGTATTTTCTTTTTCAAATTCAAAAATCTATCGATCTTCAATCCTTTGGTGAAAACATCGACTACTTGTGTTTCACTCGAGCAACGTCTTACTTCAAGTTCACCTTAATTTACCTTCTTCATCAGGAAGTGAAACACAGCCTCAATGTGCTTAATTATTCCTTTCATGCAGAACTGAATTTCTTACAAGAGTAATGGCTGACTTGTTGTCGATATGCAACACTCATGTTGTCTATTTACTTCAACCTTTATCTCATCCAACACATATTTGATCCAGATTGCTTGGAAGCATATGATCCTGTTATATACCCAGCCTCACATGATGATAATGCCACCACATGTTGTTTTCTCGAGCACCATGAGATTGGAGCACCAAACACTTGAAAGAAATAGCTAGTTGTACTTCTTCTATCCTCCTTACCTCCACACCAATCAACGTCTTTTCCATAAGAATCTTATGGAATAGCAATTAATCACTGCTTCTTTGCCCTCAAACTCTTTTGGAAACAGGAATCCAGAATTTAGTGATCCTTTCAAGTGCCTCAGGATTCTCCTTGCAACCTTCATGTGTGACACCCTTGGTTCATCCATGTATTTGATCACTAATCCGACGGAGAAACCTATATCGGATCTTCTATTACACAAATACCTTAGAGATCCTACAATTTTTTTGAACAAAGTGATATCAACCTTGTCCTCATCTCTATGCTTCTCAAGTTTGATATTTGGTTCAATAGGTGAAGATCTAGGATTTGAATCCACCATTCTGAATCTCTTGAGAATTTCTTTGACATACTTCATTTGACGTAGCACAATGCCATTTTTGGTCCTTTGAAACTCATTGTTAAGGAAATAAGACAAATTTCCCATATTTGACATTTCAAACTCCGACTTCATTAGCTCTTTGAACTTTGACGGGTTTTCAATGCTATTTCCAGTTACTAGTAAGTCATCAACATATAAGAAGATGATGGTTATGTCTTGTGCCATGGCCTATACATAGACACCATACTCAAACCTCCATTTGATGAATCCTAATTCGACTAGGTCCCACATATTATTTCTTTCGATGTATTCTAACTCTTTGACCATAGCTGGCCATAACAGTCTCTAATCTTGCAACTGGTGCATATACTTTAGAGTAGTCGAGTCCTGCTTTTTGAAGAAATCCTCGTGCTACTAATCTTGCCCAATGTATTTCAATTGATCCATCATGATTATTGTTCAGTTTGAACACTCACTTCACTTTGTTAGCTTATGTGTGTGTTGGCAATTCGACTAGCTCCCACATATTATTTCTTTCGATGTATTCTAACTCTTTGACCATAGCAGCCCTCTATTGTTTATTATTTAAGGCCTCACAATAGTTAATTGGTTTAGCACCTTCAAGTAAAGCAAAATGAGCCAATTCTCCATAAAGTGTGACTTTATCATCACCTACCACTTCTCAGTCTTAAAGTCTTGCTGAGACAACTGTGTTTCATTCAGGTCTTTCTCTTGTGTCTGCTTCACCCTCACGATCTTTTTCTTCGATAGTTAGAACTTCACTAACTACTGGGAGGTCATTAAATAGAAACTCATCATGATCACTGCTTTTTTTTATCAAAGCCATAACTCATCAATGGCTTGTTGGTTGCATCATTTAAGTCCTAATTTCAGGAAGATTTATCATCAATCACAATGTCTCGACTCACCAAAATCTTACCATTGATTATATTGAATATCTTGTATGCTCCAATCTTGTGATATCCTACCAAAATCATATATTCACTCTTATAATCAAGCTTTCTTCTCCTAGCATCAAGAACATGCTTGTAGCAGATAGAGTCAAACACCTCCAAAAGACTCACTAATGGTCTCTTGCCACTCCATATTTCTTCAGGAATCTTGTTCTTCAATCTCTTGGTAGGGTACCGATTTAGTATATAGTTAGCAGTGGTGACCGCTTCACCCCATAGGGATTTTGGAAGGTTATTTTGCTTCAATGCATCTAGCTATATCCAATCTGGTTTTATCTATTCTTTCTACTATTCCATTATGTTGAGGAGTGTAAGGAACAATTACCTTATGATTAATACCATGTTCTACACAAAATTCCTCAAAAGACTTGGATTTATATTTGGCACCTCCATATGTCCTTTGAACTTTGATCTTCTTTTTACTCTGGTTTTTTTACAAGTATTTTGAATATTTTAAAGATTGCATATATTTCATCTTTGTGCCTCATCACATAGATCCATAGTTTTTGACTATACTTATAAATAAATGAGACAAAAAATTTAGTTCCACCATTGGTATGATCCTTAAAGGGGCCAAATACATCTGAATATACTACTTTTAGTATGCAGGAGGACGTCATTGGCATAATTAAAATGAAAGACTATATGGATTTCTTCCCTACCAAGAAACTTTCACAGAGCTTGTCAGACATGATGAGACTTGGTATACCAGTTACCATATCTTGAGTAATTAGTTAATTTAATGACCTAAAGTTCAAATGGACAAACCTCAAGTGCCACAACCAATCATGCTTATGGCCGACAACTATTTTCAGGCATTGTACCTCAATCAATCGAGTAGATCATGGTCTTAAATGTCATATTCTTCGAAAAAGGAGATTTTAAGAACAAATTATTCTAAGTGTCAAATAATTTGAAGGCTCCATATTTCATAACCACGAAAAAACCTTTTTTTGACCAATTTCCCACACTTAGTAAATTGCAATGCATTCTACGTATATAGAGTATAGTTTCGATCATGGATTTTACTCCATTTCTTCTTTTAATAACTATGTTGCCTGCACCTTTTGCTTGCAATGAGAAATTATCTACAAGCCTGACCTTGCTCTTCTTTGATTCATCGAAATCTGCTAACCAAACTCTTCGACCAGTCATGTGGTTCGAGCAGCTTGTGTCGAGGAACCAGTTCCTGGAGTCGACATACGCATTTGAAATTGCAGCTATAAGTACCATGGATTAATAATCATATGAATCTTCACTTGCAAAGTTTGCTCCTTTGACATTGTTCGCCTTTGATAAATCTTTGCTGCCTTTTTTATACCAGCAATTCTTGGCCAAATGACCCCCTTTTTATAGTTGTATCGTTGCACACACTTCTTCTCGAGTTTTTCTTTATGAGTCGGGGTTACTTCTCCTTTTTTGGAGGAATCAGAAGGTCTCTCGTCACTCTTTTGCTAGTGAGAATCCAGCCAAGAACTTTTCTTGCTTAAGGACTTGTCACCTTTGCCTTTGAACTTGGAACCTCCATGTTTCTTCCATGTTTGGGCCTGCATTGCTTGTATAGAATCTTGAACCAATTTTCTCTCAATTATCCTTAACTCATGTGCCTCGAACGAACCAACCAAATCTTTCAATTTCAAAGTTTCAAGATTGTTGAATTCTTAACTAGATATGATAACGTGATCAAAGTGAGAGACCAAAGTTCTCATTACCTTCTCAACTATGTTTCTAGGGCTTCTTGGAAAGCAAACAAGGATTTCATTTGCTTACTTCATCGGTTCCAATTTTTGTAGTCAATAATTGGAAGAGAATTAGAAATTTTATTGCTACCATCCATCTCTATAGCAAAATACAATTCACAATTACTAAAACACAATCACCAATATATAAATCTTAAATTAAAACAAAAAAGAATAAACGAATAGAAACTCTAAATATCAATTTATTAGTGCAGAAGCACTTAGAGAATAAAAAAGTAAATTGTTTTTTTTTTTAATAAGCAATTTGTATATTTAAAACTAACTACATACATGTATTTAAATACAAATGTTCATAACAAATATAGATGAGCTAAACTATAAATGGAGCTCATCAACAATGAGACAAATCTTAAAGCTTTCCATCAGAAGTATCTTCATCCTAGTGGTTAGATTTGAGCACAAGTGTAAAATACAACGTAACTCTTTATCGACCAATTGAACCATTATTAGTCAGAAAGAATATATTTTATTTCTGAAATAAAATTAGAACTTAATGAAAACTTTACTATTAAAGAAAATTTTAATATATACAATGTCTTTTATAAAAAATAGTATTCCTCTAAAAATAAATACGTTAATAACGAGATTATTTGATGGAAAATTTCAAAATCCCTACAAAACTCTTTAAATTAATTCTTTCAAAGGTTTATTTATTTTATCTTAGTGTTCCTCCTATAGATGTTTTCAAACGTGTCTATCCAAAAAATCAAAATTAGAAATTGAAAATCATAAAAATGATTGGAATATAGGTTCCTTCATCACAATCATATCCAGGTGGCATTCACCACCTAATTTTGGTTCCAATTTGTTTGGTCCAAATCATATTAAAACGAGGCCTACCAGTATGTATTATAATTCATAATTAGGACGCTGTGGTAATCATCATTGATTAGTACAATTCATAATGTTAGTTCAATGCATAAACCCAAACCATAACTATTAGCATCATCATTCAACTTGAGTAAATAAAAAAGCATCATTGTAGAAGAAAACAAAACAGTATAAACATATTTAAAAATCAATGACCAAACAAAATGTTCCAGCTTTCAAAAACTTGCAAAGCTGGCACCAGCTTTTGAGGATACTCCCTCCCTTCACGCGTCCCACACCACCCTACATATTATTCTCATTCAAATACATACATACATACCCTCCAACATATATATAAATCCTCTTTCTAACATAATATTATCATTCACATCACAACTATTACAATTACTTCTAAATAACACACATTTATGGCTTCTTATATTCGCATTAATATGCTTGTTGGAGTTATGATAATTAGTTCCTTGGTTGCTACATGTTGTGCTAATTTCAACCAAGATTTTGATCTAACATGGGGTGATCATCGTGCTAAGATATTCAATGGTGGACAGCTTCTATCTCTTTCTCTAGACAAAACCTCTGGCTCTGGCTTTCAATCTAAGAAAGAATACTTATTTGGTAGAATTGATATGCAACTCAAACTCGTTGCTGGAAACTCTGCAGGAACCGTCACTGCTTACTACGTAAGTACACCTCTTTTTTATCATCTATAAACTCATTCACTTTGATTCTTTTCTTGTCTTCCTCTCATTATATTCTTTGCTTCTTTTCCAAAACAACTTTAACTAACATAGCTTCTTCATGATATGGTGCAGTTATCATCACAAGGCCCAACTCATGATGAAATTGATTTTGAGTTTTTGGGAAACGTTACTGGTGATCCATACATCCTCCACACAAACGTGTTTTCTCAAGGCAAAGGAAACAGAGAACAACAGTTCTACCTCTGGTTCGACCCAACCAAGAACTTCCACACTTACTCTATCATCTGGAAGCCACAACACATTATGTAACTAATCAAATCATATTAAATAGTTCGTATAAACATCTCAATTAAGTGTTTCAAACATAAACTAACATATTCATATTAATAAATGCAGATTCTTAGTTGACAACATTCCCATAAGACTGTTCAAGAATGCTGAATCTGTTGGTGTTCCATTTCCAAAGAACCAACCAATGAGAATCTATTCAAGTCTATGGAACGCTGATGATTGGGCTACAAGAGGCGGTTTGGTGAAAACTGATTGGTCCAAAGCACCCTTTACAGCTTACTATCGCAATTTCAAAGCCACTGAACTCTCTTCTGTCTCTTCCAATTCATTCTCTGATTCTACAATGCAGAGCAATGAGCTTGATGCTTATGGTAGAAGAAGATTGAGATGGGTTCAGAAGTACTTCATGATATATAATTACTGCAACGATCTTAAGCGATTCCCACAAGGTATTCCTGCTGAATGTAGACGTTCAAGGTTTTGAAAGATGATGAATGAAGAAGAACTTATCATATAGCAGTTATGTCAAATATATTAGTTTGCTTCTGTTTTTGTTTATCATAATTCTTTGATTTTATATATATTTTGTGTGTGTCGATTATATTATATAACACATATCAAATAAATCAAATACTTTGTACCACTTTCATATCAGTTTTAGTCTGTTTTAATTTATTATGATTCTTTCATTTTATATATTTTTGTGTGTCTATATTATATAACACATGATCAAATAAATCATATTCTTTGTTACACTTTCATTTCAATTTTAGTCTTGTTGAGAATCATATATATATATACTCTATTCCTATAAAATGCCAATAATGCTTAATTATTTGTACCAACTTATTTTTAAGCTAAATATACTAATAAGGGAAGAAGTATAAAAGGAAGAGCAGACTAAGTGAAAACCCAATAAAAAAGTAATGAATCTAAAAAAAAGACAATTCATGTTTATTTTTCATAAAATCATTCTTTATCGCTATAAGAATGGAATAAAAAAGGTGAGGGAAGTTGTTGAGAAACCTATATTAGCAAACATCTCAGCAAACTATTCTCTTCTCTATATATGTGCGATATAAAAGTTCGTATACGTAAGATTCCCAACCATTGCTTAGCTGCCAAGGCACCAAAGTCTGCTTGAAAAATACTTGTGCTACCAAGAGAGAATCTGTCTCTAGCTTAGTCCACCCTTTATCTTTAGCAATATCAGTAGCTCTCATGACTGCATAAAATTCAGCATGGATAGAAGAACTCTAAGTAACTTGCTCTGCAAGAGGAAAAAAATCGTGTTAATAAGCACCATCACAATTTTATTTGAGTCAACAAGAATAACAGAATGTCAAATTACCTCTTTAATCATAGGAGAATAGGAGCACAAGAAAGATGAATGCCCACCCTAATTGTTATATTTGACCCAAATTTGAAATTTTTGGCATGAGTTCTGAGACCACCTATAATGGTATGACGTGGTTTTCTAGATCGTTGTGCTGCTGATAACTCTTTCTGCTTGCTGTGTCTCTGCTTTCATAGCCACTCACAGCTGCATAGTATTAATTTATATTTTGCAACGCCGACATATTTGAAAGGAAAGATATAAATAAAACCAGGGAAAAAAAATACTACAGAATGTAAAATTCTTTTTTTTTGAATGGATTATGTAGAATTAAATTTTCACTAAAAGTGTATTAATTTTATAGTGATTTATATTTTGAATTAATTTTTACATTCACAAAACTAAAACAAGCAATAGTGATAATTTAAATTATAGCGAGAACGTGAACTAGGTTCCCAAACCCAAAGCATGTCTTTGGAATGAGACCATAAAATGCACTCTCAAAGATGAGGGTTCACCTTGTTTGGTGTGACTCCCCTTTTAGAACTTGTTATTAGGACTTCTTTTTGTGGGTCTTACATACCACTATGAACAATTTCCTCTTAAGTGCTTGTTCTTATATCGTGCGTGGGGTATTTATTGGGTTTTCCGTTACTTCGGGCTCTGGTGGAAAGGAGTAGAAGATTTTTGATGGATGTTGATGTCCTTGAGAAAAGGTGTATTAGATTTCTTTCTCGTGTTTAGCAACGTTTTGTAGGCACATCTCAATGTGTCCTTATGTCTGACTATAATGATTCTTTCTAGTATTAAGACTTTTGAGTGTTCTTTGAACAAGGTTCACGCAAGGATTATGAGAAGCTTTGTATGTGATATTTTGTGTAATGAACTTAATGTCCTTTTAAGATGAGGGTTGAGGTATTTATAAGAATCTCGTGGGCATGGGTATCTAGTCCCAAGAAGGTAGATCCATATTTCCCATTCTCATGAGCATAGAAAGAGAGTAGTTATTTCCCTTGTTTCTTTGGGGAATATGAAATCCTCCATTTGATGCCCTTTCTCATACTGTTATGAACTAGGACATGTCACCTCCATGCTTTTATAAAAAGGCGGGATATATGGTAAATGGACTCCGTAACCAAATGACGAGCGCTTGTTTCAATAAAGGGGTGGCCAGGAAGCTACTGTGGGCAACATGTTACATCGCCTCCCCTTAGTGAACCGTCTATGCCGCCTCATGTGGATCATATGCTAATATACCAATACATAGTCACTAAAGCACGAGGTTTTGTAACGGGGGAAGCGATTTAGTTGGCTTTTCCCTTCTTATTAAGACGAGTCCCTCAAGCATGTGGCGAGTTCCTCAAGCATGGGGCGAGTTCCTTAGCACGAGGAAATTCCCTCAAGCATGGAGAGAGAGAGAGAGAGAGAGAGAGAGAGAGAGTCCCTCATGAATGGGATAGCCCTCCAAGTGTCAACGAAGTGAATCATCAAACGTTAGAAGAGGGAAATCTCTAAATTAAATGCAATCAATGGTGATTTTGCCTTGGGAAGAACATTTGGCCTTAATTTCTCATGTGTGTTACTGATGTGAGGAATATTTTTTTTATAGTTGGGATGCCTAGTAGAAGGTTAGCTGTTGATAACCTTTACGGCTGGACTCCTATTTCTATAAAAGGATTTCATCATTTGCTCATTAAACTTTTTTCGTACTATAATCTCCCAAGCTTTCACCCATTCGCCTAGAAGCTTTACAAGCGCAGAGGTGCACTCGTTCTTAGTTCTTACTGATATATACAAGTCCTTACAGATACAAGTTCTTACAGATACAGACTCTTAAGTTTTTTTACAAGTATGATTTTATCATTCTTTAGTTCCTTTTCCTCTTAATGGTGATCGTTAAGGTTTTATAACGTTAAGGAGTGATTGTGCAATGTCATAGTGAATTTAGACCATTGGAAGTCATTAGAGACTTGGAAGATCTAGTGATTCTCTTTCTCATCCAGTTTTTGTCAATAATCAATGGAGGAGACATATGCTAAATGTTTCATTGTTAGTACTTTGTGTCTATGTACTTTGATTCGTCGGTTGATCCGTCATGGTTGTCAAGCAACAAAAATAACAAGCGAAACATGCTCTAATTCCAACTGACGCAATCGGAAACCTTAGGGATTAGCAAGTGCTAAACCTAAAATTGAATCACATGATTGCAAGCGCAAAATATGCCAGATAAGTTGGGATCCACTAGAAAAAGAAAACTTTTGATTTTATTATAATGAAAGATAATCTTTATGGTCATGCCAAAGATATTTAAATACAGAAAACGTAGAAAACTTAATGGCCTTATGAACCTTTAATCCAAAACATAATTAAATAAATAAAACAAATAAAATAGGAATTGCTAAAATTATGGAAAATAGTAAAATGCTATTTTTGGGCCTAAAACCAACTCAAATGGCTTAATGTGAGTAATTATAACATCAGACGTCAAACTCTTCAGACGTGCGGCTTCTTCTTCAATACGCGCATCGTGCCTTCCTACATCGCAAGAGGCCACGAACAAACCAATTTATAGACACCATGTCATCTAAGGAAGTCTTGTTTCTCGTAAAAATCATCATTGTATTTGAGGATTCCATGAAAATGACCAGATCATGCCTAGGGCGCACAAGGAAAAGGGAAGGGATGACAAAGGTCATGACGAGTCCCATCACTCACTAACGATAATCACGGGTAGTAGTGATTGCAGGCTTTGGCCGGACGTTGATGGCTCTTTAAAAAATTATAAAAAAACATGACGTCTACATCGTATACTCTAGGAATCTTTATGTAAATCGTCTCATCAAGATCATAACTACGACCACCAACCAAAGAAAACGATATGACTTGAAGAGCCTTAGGACAAATCCAAAAACCTGGCTCTGACGGACAAGACTTAAGGGATACTATTATGAACTTAGATGATCTAGGCTGCAATAAATTGTGCCATCTAAGTTGAAGTAGACAAGATAGGTCAAAAGATGAACAAGTGCTAGAAAGAGACCTGATAAGGGCTGACAAGCCCTTGGAGACCTTCAAATGATAGGAATTTTCTGGATCTTTTGACATATATCTTTTGATGCAATTCTCTATAAAGAAGATTTTATGACCTCTAAATTCTATAATTCGAATCTAAAACTATCCATACTCAGGAACACGATATTCTAAACCTTAAATATTACATTTATGGTCTTCTCCATCTTGATCGTCGGAATACTCGCCTGCAGGTACACCCTCACTATTCGAATTTGTCAACATCATCACCATCATCAACTACGGGTAGGGATTCTCTCACGTTTTGGTGGGAACTGCCATCTACCTTCCGCTCTATCTCTCTCCAAAAATCCCCTCTCTCAAGTCATGTTTCCCTCTTTTTTTTCCTTCTCTTTCTCAATTCTCTAGCTCTTCAAAATATTGCCTAAAGTCACCAAAAGTTAGGGGGTTGAAAGTTAGTGAATCCATTTCCATCAACTACCTTAATGGAAAACATCTTCCCAAATCATCCATGCTGCTCAATAGATTATTTTTGCCAACTTGTTAGCCAAAAATAATTCCATTTTAAGTTACATTTATTACTTTTGGAAACTTACGTTTTCTTTGTAAAAGAAAAAAAAAACTTTCGCTTTCTTTTAACTTTATATTTATTTTTTGTCATTTCCAAAAGCACAAGTTATCATAAACAATTCTAAAATGATGGAACTGATAAAATGAATGTTGTAAAGTATTTGATTTATTTGATCATGTGTTATATCATATGGAGACACAAAATATATAAAATCAAAGAATCATAAAAAATAAAAACAGAAGCAAACAAATACATTTGAAATAACTATATTAACTACTATATATAAGTTCTTCTTTCATGATCTTTCAGAACCTTGAACGCCTACACTCAGCAGGAATCCCTTGTGGAAATCGCTTAAGATCACTGCAGTAATTATATATCATGAAGTACTTCTGAACCCATCTCAATCTTCTTCTACCATAAGCATCAAGCTCATTGCTCTGCATTGTAGAATCAGAGAATGAATTGGAAGAGACAGAAGAGAGTTCAGTGGCTTTGAAATTGCGATAGTAAGCTGTAAAGGGTGCTTTGGACCAATCTGTTTTCACCAAACCACCTCTTGTTGCCCAATCGTCAGCATTCCATAGACTTGAATAGATTCTCATTGGTTGGTTCTTTGGGAATGGCACACCAACAGATTCAGCATTCTTGAACAATCTTATGGGGATGTTGTCAACTAAGAATCTGCAGTTCGTTATATCAATTTGTTAGTTCATGTTTGAAGCACTTAATTGAAATGTTAATACGAACTATTTAATATGATTTGGTTACTCACATAATGTGTTGTGGCTTCCAGACGATAGAGTAAGTATGGAAGTTCTTGGTTGGGTCAAACCAGAGGTAGAACTGTTGTTCTCTGTTTCCTTTGCCTTGAGAAAACACGTTTGTGTGGAGAATGTATGGATCACCAGTAACATTCCCCAAGAATTCAAAATCAATTTCATCATGAGTTGGCCCTTGTGATGATAACTGCACCATATCATGAAGAAGCTATGTTAGTTAAAGTTGTTTTGGAAAAGAAGCAAAGAATATAATGAGAGGAAGACAAGAAAAGAATCAAAGTGAATGAGTTTATTGATGGAAAAAAATAGGGGGTACTTACGTAGTAAGCAGTAACCGTTCCAGCAGAGTTTCCAGCAACAAGTTTGAGTTGCATATCAATTCTACCAAATAAATATTCTTTCTTGGATTGAAAGCCAGAGCCAGAGGTTTTGTCTAGAGAAAGAGATAGAAGTTGTCCACCATTGAATATCTTAGCACGATGATCACCCCATGTAAGATCAAAATCTTGGTTGAAATTAGCAGAACATGTAGCTACCAAGGAGCTAATTATCATAACTCCAGCAAGCATATTAATGCGAATAGAAGAAGCCATTGGACACAAAACTGTTTGTTATTCAGTTGTAATTGTAAATGTTGGGATGTGAATGAGACTAATATGTTAGAAAGAGGGTCTATATATATGCGTGTGTATGTATGTATTTGAATGAGAATAAAATGTAGGGTGGTGTGGGACGCGTGAAGGGAGGGAGTATCCTCAAAAGCTGGTGCCAGCTTTGCAAGTTTTCAGAGCTGGAACATTTTGTTTGGTCATTGATATTAAAATGTGCTTATACTTTTTTTTTTTGTTTCTGTTCAACAATAATGCATTTTATTTTACTCAAGTTGAACAGTGGTGTGCTAATATAGTTATGGTTTGGGTTTATGCATTGAACCAACCTTATGAAATATGAATTGTACTAATCAATGATGATTATCAGTGTCCTAATTACGAACTAGTACTTTACCCGTGCGATGCACATGTTTAGGCGGGATTTTGGTCTAAAGTTAGCGCGCTAAACATGTATTTTGTTTTAATATATTAAAGATTATGATATAGGTAGGCCTCGTTTTAATATGATTTGTACCAAACAGATTGGAACAAAAATTAGGTGGTGGATGCCAACTGGATGTGGATGTGATCCAGGAACCTATATTCCAATCATTTTTAAGATTTTAAATTTCAAATTTTAATCTTTTTGGAGACCCTTTTGAAAACACCCTACAGGAAACTCTAAAATAAGTGTAAAGATATAAATAAAGCTAGGGAAAGATATAAATAAAACCAGGGAAAGAACAATAGGGATTATATAAAATAATAATCATTCACATATAAAATTCATGATACCACCAAAACTTATTTTCACTCAAACTTAAGTGTAAAGATAAGTGTAAAGCGCTCTTTCAAATACATAATAATAAATTCATGTATCACTAAAACTCTAAAATAAGTGTAAAGATAATAAATTCATTTTTAATGGATTATATAAAATTAAATTTTCACTAAAAGTATATTAAATTTATAGTAATGTATATTTAGAATTTATTTTTAATGCAAAAATTAACTATAAAAATTAAATTTTGAGATTGAATTAATTTTAACTCAAAAAATTAAATATATTAAAATCAGTTTCATTTTTTATTTTTTAGACTTTTCACCATCGGTATAGTTCCGTTCGAGAGTAAATTCTAACATCAAATAATTTCAACTCCCTTTGCATCACAGTTGCGGGATTCAAACTGTGATCATCCCTGTCAAGTTTAACCCCAATTTTTACTCCCAAACAAAGAATGGTGACATTTAATTTAGTGCGAGAAAGTGAGCTGGGTTCCTGCTGCAGCCATCAAACAATGGACAAGTTCTCCCAAACCCAAAGCATGTCCTTGGAATGAGGACCATATAATACACTCTCAAAGGCGGTTGTTATAAGAAAGTAATTTAGTATTTTGTATGCGCATGACAAAAAAATATAAAATATACTATTACATATTTTATTGATTAATTTAAAAGAATCAATTTTAAATGTGATTCATTTGAAGGGGTGTGGCAGAACATACTCAATTGGATAGAGGTGGATCATAAATCCCTTAAGTGGGAGGATGAAATCCAATGGATCACTGCAGTTACTAAAGGAAAGGGATGGAGATCTATGGTGATTAAAGTAGGTATAACTAAGACCATATATAGCATATGGAGAATGATAAATAATATTTGTTTTAAGAACAATGTGGATAATACAAATATAGTGGATAGAATTAAGGATAGTATAGTGTATAGGATGTGGAACATAAGGAAGTTCAGACAACATGTGGCTAGAATCATGATGTAATTGTTGTCCTTGTCTTGCTTGATGGTTGAATCGAGTGAGATCACCATGTGCTTGTATAGTTTTTTGAATTAATATCAATAATATATTCTTTGATTCAAAAAAAAAATGTGATTCAACTATAAAACCTTAAATAATATAAATAACATGTTTTCAGGAGCCGAGGTTTCATCAACAAACCAATCTTTAGAGGTTTATATAAGGTAAAATATCATTTTTTTCCTTAACTTTATTTTGAGATTCATTTTGATCTATTAATTTTTAAAATGTTAAAATTGATCTCTTAACTATTAAAATAGCGTCATGTTTGTCCTTCCGTTTGTTTCCGTTAGTGAAAGTCATAAAAAGTTATTCATGTGGGTTAGATCAATGGTGATGTGGCAAAAAATTCACTTTAGATCCTCCTTCATTAATATCTTTTCATTTTTTTCTTTTTCCATTGTTTGGTCACTTCAACACGAAGCTGCTCCACACGATAGCACAATACACCTTGCAAATTTCTCACAATTTCACAACACAAACACAATGTCTTGTGTTAACTCTTGATAACATGCAAATAGTGGGAACTTTTTCCAATTCTTCAATCAGTTCAATTGAATTCAACTGAATATTAGAAAGAAATGAAAAAACGGTTAAAGTGAGATTGAGAGATTATTACTTGAATAGTAGGAATTGAAGGAGAAATGAATAAAGATTGTTGAAACAGTGAGAAAAAGTGAACGAGTGAAGAGATACAAAGCGTGTAACGGAGTGGGAGACCACCCCAAACAGCGAAACTGTCGATTAAGTTGGGAAACACCAACAAATGGCTCTGGTATTCCCATCGTTGTCTCTCTTCTCTTCTTCTTCTTCAACATGGGTTAATGTTATAAAGAATTGGGTTTGAGGATGAAGCTAAAAAAGTGGCGTTGTTCGAAACAGAAGCACAATCACAAAGGGGTTAGGTTTAGAACTGAAAACGACGTCGTGGGATGTAGGATCTGTTTTCTCGATAAATTGAACAATATTGAGTTGAATTTTCAAGGGGTTAGGGTTAGGCTTGATATTGTTGTTCCTGATTGTGATGATTTTGGTGGGATGAAGAAGAATTGAGAAAAGTTTTATGTTTTTCAGAAGTTGAATCAGGGTTTGCAGTGTGAATCGGATACAACTGTTATTGGTTCTGTTAATCAGAGTTTAATGGTGATTTAAAGGAAGATTATTTTAGATACTAATAGGGAACAAGTGATGGAAGATTATTTGCTACAGAGAAATGTCATGGAGGTGATTTGTTGAAGGTGATTTGCAAAGTGATTTTCTGCAAAGAGTTTTGTTATTATTGTTTTTTTGTCTCAAAATAAAATTTGGAGCCCAAAAAAATGAATTTGGATCCCTAATTAAATTTATTGTTGGTTTCTAGGTAAAAACACAATGAAGGTGCAAATAGTATGATGTAAAGGACTAAAGTGACGCTGTTTGAAGATATAAGGGACTAAAATGGTCATTTTAAAATTTAAGAGACAAAAATGGACCCCGAGATAAAGTTAAAGTACGAAAAAGAGTATTTTGCCTTTATATAACTAATACCATTCCTTTTGTTATTAAATTCAAAATATGTAATAAAATATCAATGCAAGTAATGTTTTATGAATAACATCATGATTTAATGAATATATGGAAGAAGAAGAAAAGCTCCTTATCTTCATCGTTATCCATGATTATGATTTTTATGTAGCTTTTTCCCCGATGAATAATCATCCATTAGTAGTGGAATGGTAGAATGAGGTATTAGAGTAGTGGAATAAGCTTTCCTTATGAGTGATAGAGGATGAACATGTAACGTTAACACTCCAACGCACAAGTCAGTCATTGAATGAAAAATAGTATGATAATGACTTGAATACCAAAAAGGGTGTCATATAATCTTTATATAGTACGAGAGGTTAAAACAACCAATGCGTTGCCTTATTGGGGTGACCGTTAGATTAGATATCAATGATGATAGATGTTATGGAGGTCGTGATCATGTCTGCTTTCCAGAGATAAGGGTTTACCTATTTGGTGTGACTATCTTTTCGGCGCTTGTTATTAGGCATTGTTCATGGGCCTTGTAGACAACCTTTAACTGTTTTCTTATAAGCCCTTGTTCTTACGTCGTAGTGAGAGCTTAACTAGGTTTATCTTCAATCCTGGCTCTGGTGGAAGGGAGCATAAAAGTCTTAATGGTGTTGATATCCTTGAGAAAATATGCATTAAATTCCTTCCTCGTGTCTCTCGACGTTTTGCAGGCATGTCTTAACATGTGTCCCTATGTCTATCTGCAATATTTCTCAATCTCCTCTAAATATTTATCAATTCATGCTTTAGGCATCTCTTATGGTAGAGTATACAACATCAAGGTCATTGAGTTTATCTTCTCAAGGTAAAGTCTGAGTGTGAACTTTTGTTTCTTTTTGCACTTGCTTACTTTATTTGAGTTCATGTAGAAGAAAGTTATAAATTTTATTTTTTTTACTTTATGCTTTGATGAACTCTAATGCTATAGACGACTTTTGGTGTGGTTTGAAATTTGTCTTTATGTTGACCTTGCACTTTTAAAAAAAAATCTTTTATGACCTTATATCCTTTTTTAATATGGATAACTTTCAACCTAAAACCTAAAAAGAGACATGGGATAAATCTTCAGTATTGGGGGATCAAGATACGTTTGGCACCATTTGCACCTTTATTGGTAAAGGTGGTTTCGAACATGTCTTTACTAAAGTGGGTACCCTCTCAAACAGGGGAGTGCATCCTCTTAAAGTGGATAAGAGGATTTGCAACAACTATGATGAATGTTTCGTTCTTCTCTAGAAATGTTTGTTATTTTTTATAGGCTTCCGCCTCCCTTTCAACCACTTTGAAGTGAGCATTCTCAACCACCTAGTCATCCGCCCTTCACAACTGTAGCTACTAAGTTGGACATATATCAAAGTCTTCCAGTACTCGTGTGACTACAAGCAATATGTTTCATCTTTAACACTCTTATTCCACCTTTTTAAAGCCCAATAAAGTTCAATTAATTCATCTCGGGGAAGAGTCTGGTCTCCCTTAAGTAGATTACCAAGATGTTTGAGTTATATTTATATGGCATGAAACACCTCAAGGAATGGTATTATTTGGTTAGCCACCTTATTGACGTGACTCGTGCCAATGTCCAAAACATAGATTCTCATCCACCTAATCAATGTTAAAACAAGTTCTCCAAGTTTTAGCGCCAGAGCCAATTTTTGATGGATGTTAGGTCTTACGCATACAGACTAGATGACTTGTCCCAACAACAATTTTATATGAAAAGAAAATTGTTTTCCTTCAAAGACTCTAGACAATATTGACAAGGTCATCCCTTTGGGAGTGACACCAAAGAAGCAAAAGAAGCAGTTCACAAATACACGTTTGTTGGTGGAGGCCGCTTTGAAGGAGGATGGAAAGGTCATCTTTGGTGAGTAATGTGGAAAAACCCCTTTTCTATGGAAATATTTATATGGGCATTATTGATTTGTATTTTAGCTAGTCTTTGATATGTATATAGTATGAAGTGTTATAACATGATGCTATAGATGAAGAGGACGCCCATGGTTCCTTCATTGCTTACGAGTAGTTATATAGGGCTAACTTTTGGGAGAATCTTGCGTATGGAGTCCCCTTCCAGTTCAATAATGGTTACCCTTCCAGTCCTAATTCAAGTGGAAGTTTTGGATTCTCCATATAGAATTGTGGTAGAAACCACCCTAAGTGTGTCACCTATTGCAACTGAAATGAGCCCCATTACTAGGCATGTTTCCAGGGTGATTCATGAAGAAGAGCGTTAAGTTCGACATTGGCCACTTGATTAAATATTAGGAAACCTTAGTCCTAGTGTCTATATGACATCAAACATAGTTGTGTTGTATACTTTACTTCTAACCTGTCTTGGCCCTCAAACGGCTAGGGAGTATCATTCCTCTATTTTAAAGGATGATTATACATATTTTGCAAACCTGGATGACGCCTTTCATCAATATGAGTTATTAAAATTGGCGTACAAGACTTGTCGGGTGTCGGCTATATTGGGATTTGGTGAAAACTAAAGGGGAGCTATCTTCTTGCTTGACCATTTTCAGAAGGAGAAACAAGTGCTTCAAGAATGTGTCAATGCTCATACTATTGAGGAAGACCAGTACTTTTAAGAGCTTGCCATGATGACTAGCTTGCTGAGAGAGATAAGGGCCAAAGTGAAATTTTTTGGATTCCTTCACTTGTTTGTTAAGAGGGTGCGATCCCGTGTGCAAGAGATGAAGGAGAAAAGAATGAAGCTATAATATATGCCAGGATGGTACTATCCACAAATTAGGTCGTTCTTGTAGAGGAAAACCAGAGATTGGAGTATTCTCGTAAGAAAGGAGGACTTGGATTAGTCTCTGAATGAGGCTCGAGAATATGGAAACATAATTGATAACAGGGCTTAGGTTTCTTTTAAAAATTATCTTCAATAATACCAATAATTGTTCACTATGACTAAAATTACAAGAAGTCTGAAACGTTTGTTCCTTTGTGATTATATTTCAGTAGTATAGAACTGGGGTACAACCAACGCAAGTGATGCCCGAGATAAATTTTCTAGGGGTTTTATCGAAGATGCTTTGCATGTCCGACCAAAGAAATGATTTTCCCACAGTGCCTTTTGTGCCTTCAGAATTCAGGGAAGTTGTCGAAGGCCCTTTACACGTCCGACTACGGAAACCAATTCTCTAAAGGGTGCTATCGGAGACGATTTGCACGTCCAAATACAAAATTTAAATACCCCTTTTTCAAAGAACTACACACAATCCTGCGTAGCTGGAGCACCGCCATTTAGGATGTAGCCCATCCAAGGGACGTGATAGGCGGAGCCTAGAGACGTCTACCTCAATTCAATATTTTCCTCTGGGAGAGTTAAAATGATCCTCAATCTTTGGTTAGGGAATGAGCCTCTGTGACTTTGAGCACGATTCAAAACATGGCCGCCTCTAGCTAATTTCATGCCCCTCACTTGTAATTATAATTCAAAGCATAACCGTATTTAGCCGATCTCATGCCTTATTCTTATTAATGTAATTCAAAGGAGAGCCAAATCTAGGTTGTTCCATCCGAAATCATTACAGGTGAAATTCAAAGCGCAAACACTAATAGCCAAACTCATGTTTCACCATCATAGATATAACGCGCAAACACATCCGGCCGAGCCAACACATTATTTATTAAAACATGTTTTTATTACGACCGCGACCAGCCGATCCAGCATCTTACCAAGGTAACAAATACATATTAACACGAAATACTCACAAACAAAGCGGTCGAACATGGCATAACAAAAAACTTAATGTTATTTATGTTGTAAGCAAATATTATTTGCCGATCTTTATAATGAAAAATTATAAGAACTGCAGGGTTCAAAAGCAAACCTTGGCGCTCCTCGGCTTTTAGTCGGTTAAAAATTATGATTGACAGGATCACAATGCAAAACCAAAGCATAAAGATGCGAAAGATAAATAGTGTAAATACAAACAAAGTATTATTTATAATTAAAGGCGCAAAATCTCTCAAAAAAAAGGGGGGAACATGAGACTATTTGAGAATCGAGATGATTTGCCCATCTAAAAGAATCTGACCCGGTCGGATCTGGTCCCTCGAAACAACCATTGGACGGTGAAAATGCTCCACCATCTGCAACATATTCTCAAAAGACTTTGTAACTTCCTTAAGGCCCATAGAAGCACATTCTCTCAATTTTTGGGTTAAAGAAAAAATTTGACTGTGAAAGAACTCCAACTCCTTCTAGGCCGAATTAAGAGCCTCAGTTTTCCTTTCCATCATTCTTTCTAGATGCATCACCTGACTACACACAATACTAGGAAAATTGAGCGAAGCTAGATTTTTTTATTACCTCTTGTTAAGAAGCGGAAACTTCCTTCAGTTTTCTTAAATATGTTTCCTGTTGGAAACTCAAACTTCTCACTCTCCTCTCTAAGTGTCTCTTTTTTTCATGCACCCGATATGTCCAAAGAACTTCCTAACAACCAGATTTTCCTAGTGTTAGAGCGACGGAGGCCCCTCTAGCAGACCACATCTGACTATTCAACTCATACCTTAGAGCTTGCTCAGAGAGGTTGGTGAAAAATTCCATGTCGTCATTAAATACTAAATCCTAGTGATCACTAGAAGGAACAAGATAAGACCCTAGACCCATTTGCAAGTATGGAGGGGATATCAAAAGAGAAACATTTTGAGGAGTTTCTGAAGAAAGAGAAGTACACAACACAAATAGGCGGATAATATTAAAATCAGAGTCACAACACAGATAGGATGCCATATTTTTTTCAACTTAAAACTTCAACATATAATCGCATATAATACAGATACATAACACATTAAAACTTGGATGAACAAATAACAACAACTTTATGTCTTCTAAAATAAAACAACTTTTAAATTACCACGCAGCAGATTCATAAAATTCAACTCAAAAGCATAAAATGTTTGTCCGACATAAACGACTTCAAATCAACAAAGTATTTAACAAAATTCAACTTTAAATTCAGCAACAAAAATAAAATAAAAAATAAAGCAACATGCGTTCACCCCCTGAGTGTTACATATCAGAGCAATGACATCGACTCGAACTAATGAAGGTAAATAACCTTCATTCCGGATTACCTGCACGTTACCAACATAGAAGTAACATTCAAACAGAAGAGGTGAGATATCAAACAATATACACAAAACAACAACCACAACATAACAACGATAGCAACAATTATCAACAACCACAACATGACAACGATCACAACAATTACCAGCAACCACAACATGACAACGATAACAACAGCATAACAACAACAACGCAACAACAATAACAACGACAACTCAACAACAATTCAACAACATCGATATAACCTGCGAATTCACAACTGTAATATACATGTACAACAACTTATACAACCCACTGTCTCGACCAAAATATTCGCAACCCGCTCGGTACAAGTATTCAGGTAATTCGACTATATCCTGCTAATTAATTCTTTTCTGCTACAACTACTTTTCTGCTATGTACTGATATGAACAATTCATTCTAATAACACTATTATTTTACTGTCAACTAGCTTCCACTATTTTTCCTGTTACTCACTGTCTACTACTATAAGATTCTTCTGCTACTCCACTTCCTTACAAATCTTCACTACTAAATTATTGTGTTAGTTACAGTTATGTTTGTATGCTAATTAATTTCCATTATTGTGCCTGAACCCTTCTTGTGCTTCCATCATGGTTTATCATCATAGTTAATTGTTATTAAAACCTATTTAAGAAGAGTAATCCACTAACCACATGTGCATGAATTGTTTAATGGTTGTTACTAACTACATGTGCATGTGCAGGGATTTATTTATATAGTAAAAAAGAATTGGTGGCACTCACCACCACTAGGGGCCAGCGCCCCTACCTCTTTCCACTCCAGGGGGTAAGCGCCCCCTCCCTCACACTTTATAAGGGCAGCCACCCCTCTTCATGGTGGCAGGTGCCCCTTCCTATCTTACGCACTTAATTTTTTTTCAAATCATTGTGGCGTTCGACACTTCGCCACTTAATATTGAGGCACTCGTCCCTGCTATACTGTGTATCATAAATTCACCATTTTCATCCAAAACTCAGTCGATTCTTCCATGGAATTTTCCCTCAATTAATCATGCCCAGTTCGAAACATCACATGATAAATTATTCACTTACAGTTTACCTTAATTTTCCAATTAATTCCTACAACCACACAACAACTCATAATTTTCCTATATCAGTATCAGATTGCTAAATTGAATTTAACTCAAATCTCAGGGCAACATTCTTATCACAAAAATTCATGGATCAACACAGCATAATCACAATCATACAATAGAGCCATCAACTCAACACAACGTACTAACTGCGATTACATAAACAGAACTAAATCCCCACATACCAATCATCATAATTCCCATTATATAGTCAGAACCCCACCCTTACCTTGGATTGAAGGTTGCTCTAACTCTCCGATTGAAAATCTAGCTTTGTGCCTCCTTTCCCACTTTTCCTCTTCACAACAACTTCTACGTTCTCTCTCTAAGACTAACTCTCCACAATTAACCTAATTTTCTTTCATTCCTATTAACCATATAATTTTCTATTTCTCTTATTGGGCCTAACATTCACACTCCCACTTTGCTATACACAACTATAAAAAAATCCCAACTCAATTAATCTCATATAATACTAATATTTATATTAATATATTTATAATATTAATAATACTAAATGATACTACTAGTAATCGACCGACTAATCAACTAAATAATCAACTTAGCAACACAATGCAACATATAACAACTTATTAACAAATAATACGAAAGTAATTTAATTAAATTACAGGTGTTACAGGATACCCCGCTTTAGAGCCTATGCCCTTGCTTCATTCTTCATTACATCTACACGGAAAAACGATTGTCACTCGGATAAGCATGGGGAAAACCAACAACAAAAGAATGGAATAAATTTCAAACTTACTGCAGGAAGTTCGACGATCCTCGCAAGAGAGAGCCATTATCGATAGTGAAACATCTATTATATGCTTTAAACATTTTTTATCAGCTTCAACCGAGGGAACTACACTGCCAATATAATCCAGGTGGTTAAAGAGTCCACCAGCTTCTTCTTCTAATACGAATTCTCGACAAAAAAATCCTCCTCTTCGTAAGTGTATGTGTCTTTCTCCTTGCAGAAATGCTTCGCTGAGCAACAATGGGAAACAAATGTTTGCACTTACCCTCTACCTCTAACTCAGTTCCGTAAATGGCCGCATGAGTCAAGGGATGAAGAGGAGTTACCAAGAATAGAACCGGCCTGCAAAGGTCAAAAATTTAAGAAAGCCTTCAAAGACTTGCATCGTCAGTACTAAGGAAAGTAACTCTTGTTCCCTTGGTTGGGACTAAGTGCCACAATTATAGGGGAAAATATGAAAAATTGTTGGTGACAGAAGGGTTCTCTTTCAAATATTCACACCAATATTGATAAGCCTTTACATATGCCCAACTTGTTGGGTGAAGTTGAGACGGGGCCACCTTCAAGTAGTTGAAAACACATATCTCAAAAGCGATGAAGGCAAGGAGAACACTCAAGTATGAGAAGAGATACTCATATAGAGGGATGGTACGATTACAATACTCACTGCATATTCTATCATCTTCACCAGGGATAATGAGACCCCAAGGCGAAGAATCCCTCTCTTCAGAGGAATCCTTACTTAGACTCCCCTCTTTGGCAAAAAGAGAAACATTCGAAAAGTATATGGAATCTTCCCACCGAGACATTGGGTTCACTAGGTTCCTTCTCACAGTATTCCACGATTCTTTATCCATGAGGCATTAATAATCTTAAGAACAAGATGACAAAATTTAAGAGGAGAAAAGAAGTAACCGCTCAAGAATAGAATGGAGATGAAAGAGGGGTGTAAAAGGTAAGTGACTATAGTTCTTTCTATACTTATGTATTGGCAATATAGAAGAAAGATGTCCTATCAACAATTACATTTCTTGCACGTAACACTCAAGTGTTTCAGCTCCCAAGAATGATCATAATTACGCCTTCGAATAGATGTTTGCCATTCCAAACATCAGAAGCATTAAGAAGAGTGGTCGGCAGTCGAGAACGAAATTCTCCAAAACCTCACCATGATATTCAAGCACGAGGGTTTTGGGAAAACTTTTCTGGCCGGGCACACATTTCTCAATCGCAGTTCTAGATTCTTCTCCTAACTACTTGACTATCACATGTCTCGCTGCAGGAGATGTACACCTCAAGCACATCTAAAGGTTCTCCGGATCCCATGCCTGAAAGATAGCGAGGTCGTTATTCTTCTCCCTTATATATAGAAATGACGCCGTTTAAAATAATAAATTTCAAACACAATTTGAATGCTCTCTACTCTTCCACTTACTTTGAGCGTCAGAGCGTCAGAGTAATAATAATAGTAATAATAATAATAATTATTATTATTATTTTAATGGTTGATTTAATTTTTATTTTTTAAATAAAAGTCTTTCTAAATTTAGAATTAAATATTTGAATTTTTTGTTAAATATAAAATTAAGGAGTGGATGATAATTTCAAAAGTAACAAACTTTTAGATTAATTGTATATTACAGTAGACAAAACAATATATATATATATATATATATATATATATATATATATATATATATATATATATATATATATATATATATATATATATATATATATATATATATATATATATATATAACAAAAATTTAACAAAATTGTAAGCGATTTTATTTGGTTTTATAATTTTAATTATTTGATTTTTCAGATTTTTGTTTTAGATTAACGCATTTAAACTATATTCGAAAGTGTTTTCATAAAGATAGTTCACATCTCTTCTCTTAACTTAACTAGAAATTATGAGTTTGAATCTAGTTTTGATATAGATTCAAAAGTATTAAAAATTTTCAAACAGAATTTTACCATCAGTTATACTTTAATAGCTTCTAGATAATATCTGGTAAAAAGATATATTTAATCTATTCCAAATAGAATTTAATAATGAAAAAAATATTTAATCTATTAGTATGGTAAGTTGTTAGCCAGTAATTAATGTTATATTCTACTCTAATAATATTTTATTAACTATTTTCTATTTACAGATTGTTTACCATATTTCTTTTCATGATCTTTTCAATAAATATTCTCTTTTAACAATAAAATATATAAATTCAAACCTAATCTTATAAAAACAGATACATGTCACTTTGTTACCTTAATCTTAAATGAATGTTAATATAGCAAAATGCATTCACGTACAAATCTTAATTGAATGTAAATATAGAAAAAATACATTCACGTACAAATTTCATTCCTATTATATGAATTCAAAAGAAACTTACCTATTATATGAATTCAAATATTTGGAAAGTTGTTATTTTTAAAACAAAATTCTTATTTTAACAACTTTACCTATTATATGAATTGATTATTATTTTTCAACCAAAAGATTTTATGTTCAAAAAGAAAAGATTTGTTTTTCCAGTGACACTATTATTATTATATATATGAACTCTAACATAACTTTTATTATCACACACATCTTGCATTCATTTGTTGCTTTTTTTTTTAGAAAATCTCAGACTTCAATAAATCAGCACCATAGTTTCACGGAAACTATGAAACTGAGTTTATAACATTCGATTAGGTAGTAACTATGAATTATAACTTAGATTAGTATATGAGCTATAATTCTACCAGCACATTTATGCCGTATTCTCTATCTAATAAACTTCAATATAACATTCGATTTGAATCCATATTCTCTATTTTAGTAATATTCTACACTTATCAATGGGTCTTTACACACCTCTAAATATTTGAGATTACGCAACTAATCATATTTTATATATATAAATGATATTTCATCATAATTTTATACATATCTTTTTTTTTTTAATCAAGAAAATATATTAAACGGAGAACAACGGGGTTCTCCAACCCGATTACAAAGGAGGAGGATGCTCGACAAAAAGAAAAATTACACACCAAATACCCTTACGAAAGAAATAAGAGCGGATCCTTACTAAAGTCGTAAAAAGAGTAATTGGGATGAGTAATCTCTCCACAAAAAGACCATTTCCAAACCAAGAACTTGATGTTCCAAACGGTGTTGTTAATGCTCCAAACTTCCTTCCTAAAACGCACTCCATTCCTAATTAACCAAAAGGACCAAACGGTGGCTAGCCACACCACATCCAATTTACTATCTCTAATCCTATGAGATCGGAAAAACAAGTGCCACTCCATAAAATGCGGTAAACGCTCCATTTCCCTATTTCCCCCTTTACCAATCCAATAAGCAATGTCATTCCATATCTTTGTACCCACCAAACATCCAAAAAAGAAATGATCCCTATCCTCCGGGACATTACCACACAATACGCATTTAGTATCCTCAAAAGACAAATTCATACCTCTACACCAAACCATCAATCGTTGGAAGCCTATCAAGAAAAAGTCTCCAACCAAAGGCCTTGATTTTGAACGGGACCCCCGACTTCCACAAAATACTAAAAACACCATCATGAACATTAGGTGGTCCGAACGGAATATGAAACTTCAAATAAAAATTATAACACGAAGCCACCGAAATATCCAACAACGGTCCTTCGTTCCAACTAAGCGAGTCGCAACCTTGTCTCCACCCGGTAAATTCTTCCACCCGGCCCTTCAACTTTAACAACTCCGCTTCTAAAAGATTTTCTTCCCCCCTTATACCAAAATCACCCCAACACCACGAATCATCAATCCACCCCCCATTCCCGCCACCGAAACGCCCTTCAAAATAGAATTTAAAAATAATTCCGGGAATTCTTCTTTCAAAGGAATTCCTTCCAACCAAGAAATTTCCCAAAACGGCGTGTGGAACCCGTTATGGACATTAAATTTAACCTTGTCAACCATCGGATCCGCATGCAACAAAGAATTTATCTTAACCAAGTCCCTCCACCGTTATATACATATCATAATTGCTTTTGATAGTTATTTATAATTTATTTTCTATTCCTAGTTTACGTTGGCATTCTAAAATCTAAAATACCATAAACACATTACTCATTCTAAAATTTGAGCAATGTATTTTTAAAAGAATTTCACTTGTCATAGTGTGGGAGCTTCTTTTTCATTTTCAAAGTGACTTCCAAAATTATACTTTTTGAAGGGAAAAAAACCACTAAGATCACATTGAGATATGATTGAACAATTGTACGTGCATAGTCTTTAGACTGTTGTGCAAAATTGTAAGTATACAGAAACAAAAGTATAAAAGATAGCCAAAGAAAGTGTTAAGAAAATACTCATTCAATTTTCTACTGCTTTTTTTCTTCTTCTCTTGATACAAGTACAAAACACACACCCTAAAGACCAAAGAAGCCATAAATCACAACTTGTTCATTTGGAAAAGCAGCTCCAAATGTGTCTTATCTAACCAAACACTAAACTGCATTAGAATATGCATTTTTTTTCATAGATAGATACACTTATAAAACAATTAATCAAAACCAAGCCACAACAACATATAAAATGTTACAACTATAATCTAGTTAGAAATCTACTCTCTCTGCAGTGCTATTTTGAAGGAGCAACAGGTTTAGTCAACTTTATTATCAATAACGATTTTGCTCCTATAAATGGGTGAAATACATTTGTTGGAACAACATTGATGAAGTAGGGTACTTTGCAATATATAAAATTTCTAAATGATTTGTAGATTATTATTGAAAAAAAATCTCATATAAGTCAAAATAGTAAATCAGTTCATTTATATTCAAATGTCTCAACTAACTTTGCCGTTATATAATTTAAAATTCTATTCCATAATTCAAGAAAAGAAAAAATTGATAACTTTGTACTTTTACGGTTCGTTCTGGTTATGAGATCTTAAGTAATAGTTGCAATCATATCTTGTATATGGATAGTAAACTGTTGGCAATATCTCGTGTTTGGGATTCGCTTGTTCCATCCAAGATTCTTGTTTTCGGTTGGCGATGTATTATAGATAGGATAGCAACTAGAGATCATTTGAGTAGAAGGAAAATTATAACGGATGATAATAATAAGGTGTGTATGTTCTGCTTCGGCTGCCCGGAAACGGTGGATCATTTATTGCTGTCCTGCCCATTCACCAGGATGGTCTGGTGTCGTATTTCTGCGTGGCTTGGTATAGATTCCGCAGCTGCTCAGAATGTGGTGGATCATTTGACGAGTTTTTGGAATCGGTTAGCGGGTAAAGTTCGACTCAAGAAGATCCTCCTGATTTGGTTGGCAGTTTGCTGGACAATTTGGTGCAAAAGGAATGCAATTATTTTTAAAGCTGAACCGGTTAGTGTCGCCGACATCGTTGACAAGGTTAAGTTAATTTCTTGGCAGTGGAACATGATGGACCAAAAATCTATTGTTCCTTGTTGTTTTTTCTTTTGGAACCAACATCCTTTGGATTTTTTATGAGGTTCGGTATCGAACACTTTTTGTAATTCGGGCGAGTATCCCTTATACTCTGTGTGAATGTGAATTTCATTGCCTATCAAAAAAAAATAAAAATATGATGATATATAATAAAAATTCCAGGGCACAATTCAATAAAAAAATGGGAAATTCGTTAATTTATATTCAAATATATCTAAATTTAACTAAGTATATAATTTAAAATTTTAAGACATAATTCAATAAAAGGAAGAAAAATAGGAAACTTCATTAACTTATGGCCAAAGGTCAACTAAATTATACATTATACAATTTATATTTGTATGACATAATTTAATAAAAGGAAGAAAAAAAATTAGTAATTTCGTTAATTTATGGCCAAAGATGTCAATTAAATTTGACATTCTATATAATTTAAAATTGTACGACATAATTCAATAAAAGAAAGAAAAAATTGATGTCCAAAGGTGTCAACTAACTAAATTTGATGTTATATAATTTAAAATTCTACCCCATGGTTCAATAAAAGTTTATAGCAAAAGATCAACTAAATTAGATGTTATATAAGTTAAAAAGATGAATTTGATTCTTTATCTACTCAAAACAGTGTTATACATATCTTTTCCGTCAATTTTTTAGAACACCTTTGCTATTCATAGATCATTTTATTACACCAATATTTACACCGTTTATACTATTTACTATTTACCGTATTTATACGGTGAACAATGTTTTTGATAAAATAATATTATTTTTATAAAAAAAATATTTATTTTTAAATTTTATTTTATAATATAAATAAAAGACTGTCATTAATCAACTTCACAATTATATTAATTAACCTAATTCATTAATCAATTATTTTACTTATAATTTATTAATCACTAGAGCTTTATTTGCGTGGGGCTTAACCCCTGGCTAATTTTCCTGGCTATTCTAATGATTTCTTGTAATGACTTTCACTTTTTCATTAACCAATAAAATACATACTATTAACTAGAGCTGTCAATATGGGCTACCCGGCCCTAAACGGGCCGACCTTAGCGGGCCCTGGGCTTTTCAGGGCTGGGCCAAAAAGGCCCTGTATAATATGGGCTCGAGATTTACTATCTGAGCCCGACCCTAGATGGGTTTCGGGCTACCCGGCCCTAAATGGGTTTTTTATTTAAAAAAATAAAAATAAAAACTCCATAATATTTATTATAAATAAAATTAAAAATTATGATATTTTAAACATAATACATTTTTAAGTACTATATTATCTCTTATAAATACTATAATGTGTTTCTAAATACAATATATGTCTAAATTGTATAAAATAATAATTGAATATTTATTATAAGAGAACAACTAATATAATTAATATAATATGATGAAAAAATGTTGATTATATTAATTTATAATATTTAACAGAGAAAGATTGAATAAAATAGAGATAAAATTTAGTGAAGTGAGAAAAATCAATATGCTATTTTGGAGTAAGACAATATAAATATTAATATATTTTTTTAAAATTTATAATCAACCCACTTAAATTGCACTTCTAGAATCTTCTCCTGACTACTCGAATATCACGTGTCTCGCTGCAAGAGATGTACACCTCAAGTACATCCAAAGGTTCTCCGGTTCCCACGCTTGAAAGATAGCGAGGTCGTTATTCTTCTCCCTTATATATAGAAATGACGCCATTTAAAATAATAAATTTCAAACACAATTTGAATTCTCTCTACTCTTCCACTTACTTGAGCGTCAGAGTGTTAACCTTGCATGAACACCTCCGCTCTACCGCATTAGAAGCTCTACTCCGTCGCAGCTTCCACTTCTCACTCTATTTCTGCTTCTAGAACGATAAAATAATAACAATGATAATAATAATAATAATAATAATAATAATAATAATAATTATTATTATTATTATTATTATTATTATTATTATTTGAATGGTTGATATAATTTTTATTTTTTAAATAAAAGTCTTTCTAAATTTAGAATTAAGTATTTGAATTTTTTGTTATATTTTTTTTTTAAATAAGTAATGATATTAAAACTGCACTTAGATTACAAGGTTGTTTTCCTCTTTATACACATTAGAGGTAAAACGTTCCAAACGTGAAAATTACCGGTTACAGAAGAAACCTTAACTGCTCGAAACCACTTCCAGGAGGATATAACAATTGCACTAAAACAATCATCAAAGATAAACTTACCGCCCCTAAAAACTATAGCGTTCCGCGTGTTCCATATAGTCCACACTACCGCCAACCAAATACCTCCAACAGTTAACCTTTCGTCTAGCACCTTAATTTTATCAAAGAAAGCGAGATAGTTTCTTAGCTCAAGGTTCGAAAGCGAAATAGAATTACCTATCCAAACTCCCACTTTTTCCCAAATCTTTTCTAACACCGGACATTCCACGAAAAGATGAGTTGGGTCCTCTATATGGTCTAAACAGAAAACACAACAACAGTCAGCTTCGTCATGGAGGGCACCTATCTTCTTCAGATGCGATCTCGTCGGCATCCTATCCAATACCATTCTCCATGCTAGGACATGAACCTTTGAGGGAGCTGCAATTTTCCAGATAAAACACAATTTTTTTCGTACTGCCTGCTCTAACAAGGCCGAGGTGTTTCTTTTTCTGATCACTGCTGCACACGACTTCACCGTGAATCCGTCACCCGCGTTAACCTCCCAATCAAACTCATCTTCTCCATCTTTCTCTAGCGTGACCTGCAAGACCAGAGTTTCCATGAACAAAAGTAAATTGTACTCCACGTCCCCCACGTTTTCACACCAATTGTGCACATCCCACTGCCACACATCTTCCTGCCACTGCCCCGCTTCAGCCAACGTCATAAACTGGTTAGCCGCCACGCCGTACAGCTCAGGGAAAGCTTCTGCAAGACTTTGATTTCCTATCCACTTACTAAACCAGAAGGATGTTTTGGTTCCATTTTTGACCCTGCAAGTAACCACATCAGAAAAAGCCATTCCTCTAGATCCAGCACTATCATTAATAGAGTTTAAGTCCCTCCACCACACCGAGTCCCGTTTGCGAAGCACTTTACTATCATTAACAAACACCTTTGCCTCTAGGTTAGGATATCTAAACTTTAACAGCTCGTGCCAAACCGCATTTTGCTCGTTAAGGATCCGCCACTTCCACTTCATAAGAAGAGAAACATTCATACCCGCGATATCTCTAATGCCTAGACCCCCTTCTTCTTTCACTATGCAAACGTCTTTCCACTTCACCCAGCATATGGCTTTCTTCTCTATCAAACCGTTCCACAAAAAATTCCGTTGAATTGTTACTAACTCTTTAACTACCGCTTTAGGGACCCTGTAGAAGGAAAAAGCATAAAGAGGAATAGCATTCAGGACTGAGTTTATTAGCACAATCCTGCCTCCTATCGAAAGATATCTCCCTCTCCACACATCCAATCTGTTTTTCACACTCCGCACCACGTCCTTCCACATATTAATCTTCCTTGGGCTGTCTCCTACCTTTATCCCCAAGAACTTAAACGGGAGCGAGCCTACACTACAAGTGAGAAACGACGCCGTTGCTTGCATGACCTCCTCCTCCAGATTAATACCATACACATTACTCTTAAAGAAATTGATCTTGAGGCCTGACATTAACTCGAAGCCTCGAAGTACCGCCTTCAAACTCCACAGGTTTTGAAGATTACCATCTCCTAGAATGATCGTGTCATCTGCGTAATGTAAAATATCCACACTGTTATTAACTCCATATTAGAAGCCTCTGTAGCTCCCTACTTCAACTGCCTTGTCCATAAGACGGGTTAATCCCTCCATTGCAACAACAAAGAGCAAAGGCGACAACGGGTCTCCTTGCCTCAAACCACGCTGAGCCTTAAAGTCAGAAGTGCTGCTCCCGTTTACCAGAACAGCCATCGAGCTTGTAAAGACACACTGCTCCATCCATCTCATCCATCTGTTTCCGAACCCCATTTTCACCATAACATATCTCAAATACTTCCAGCACACGCAATCATACGCTTTCTCGTAGTCAACCTTCAGAATCAAACAACTCTGCCCTTCCCTTTTTGCCAAATCTATGATCTCATTGACGACTAGCACTCCATCGAGAATATTTCTGCCGCTAATAAACGCTGTTTGTTTGCTAGATATCAAACTATCAACCACCACTTTCAGCCGTTTCGCAAGAACCTTCGACAATATTTTTTGCAGACTCCCAACAAGGCAGATAGGCCTGTATTCAGAGAGGGATTGAGGACTACTAACCTTAGGAACCAGCGTTAAGAAGGAAGAGGTACTTCCCTTTGTCAGAACCGGATTGAAGTGAAAATCAGAGAGAGATTTCATCAAGTCTTCCTTAACAGTTTCCCAGAAAAACTTGAAGAACTCCAACGTGTATCCGTCTGGCCCAGGAGTCTTATTCCCATCACAGTCCCACACAGCTTGCTTAACTTCGTCTTCTAAAAACGGTCTCTCCAGCTGGTCCGCCATATTTGCCTCTAGCCTCTTGAAATCTATACCACCCGGTATCGGTCTTTGGTCGCACGGTTCCTTAAACAAGTTCAAGAAGTGACTTTTGATATGTTGCTTCACACCCTCCACGCTTTCCACCAGACCCTCCTCAGTTTGGACAGAGGATAGACTTCGTCTTCTCGCTTTTCTCTTAAGGGAGCTATGGAAGAAACGCGTATTTTGATCTCCTTCTTTTAACCACAGCTGCCCGGATTTAACTCTAAGCATACTCTCCTTTGTTTCCAACAGCCTCCATATGTTGTCTGTAATAACTCTTCTCTCTTCAACTTTCTCTTCCACTTCACCTCCTGCGTTTGAGATAAGGGACTGGTCCAGATCGAATTGGATATCAATGTTTTCGTCAACTTTCAGGTCTATCCAACCGAAGACCTCTCTGTTCCACTCCTCGAGCCTCGCTTTTAGATTCCTTAATTTCTCATTCAAGCAATAATCGCCTCTACCCCTGACTGTCATTAAACCCCACTCCCTTATGACAAAGCTCTCGAACTCACCGTGTTTAAGCCAACTGTTATTGAACCTAAACGGCTTTGGCCCCCAGTCTTTAACTCCCCCTTTCAGCCACACTGGACAATGATCGGACAGATCTCTCTTCCCCACCATCTGGTTAACCAAATGCCAATCATTCACCAGTTTGTCGGATATCAAAAATCTGTCTAGTCTGCTCATCGCTTTCCCGTTGCCACTAAACCAAGTGAATCTGTTTCCCACACAAGGAAGATCAACCAGATTCATCTTTCCCACAAAATTATTAAAATCAGCCATGTCCCTTCTATTTATCTCTGCAGTTTTCCCAATTCTCTCGTCCACATCTGCGACTGTGTTGAAGTCTCCACCTATACACCATTCCTCCCCTATATCCAACTCTTTCCTCCTCTCTAAACATCTCCACGTCTCTCTTCTACTTCTTGCATTACAAGATGCATAGACATTAACGAAATTTGTACTCACCCCCTGAACCGTTGCTTTGACACCCACGAATCCCGGACCCCTGAAACTCAGAACCGGAACAAGGGCTTCAGGCCTCCACAGAATTACCAGTCCTCCAGAAGCACCTTGAGAATCGGTATTCGTCCACCCCACCTCTTTTGCGCCCCACATTTCTTCTGCCATTAGAGCATTAATCTCCTGAAGCTTCGTTTCCTGTATGAAACAGACGTCCACTTTCCCATATTGGTTTAAATAGCCAATCCTTTTTCTCTTGATGATACTTCCCCCTCCTCGGATATTCAGAGAAACTACAATCATCACAAACTACTCAATTGCGCCTTCGTCTTCTCAAACCCTTGTTTATCTCTAGCCTCCATGTCTTCTATATGATTTTGCATAACTCCTTCTTCACCCACACACACCAGACCCATGTTCACTAAGGAATCCTTCAGAAATTTTCCCACGTTTGATTCTTCATGATACCTGGCATTACATAGAAGAATGTCTGAATCCGTCATCGACTCGCAGCATAACACCGAACCCCCAGAGTAATTTTCTTCGTCATCTGCTTCCTTTGGGTCTTCTAGTCTTCTTGCTAGGAGTTTGGGCCGGAATTTAGGGTTCAGACAAGCAAAGTAAGGTTGACTTACCTCCACCTGTTTCCCCAGATCCTCTAACTCTTTTCTCTTTCTTTGTTTGGGCTTTGCCTTCTTGGACCGTAGGCATTCCTCGTCAAAAGAAAGGAAACCACCTCTTGGGCCCTGTCATACCCCAATTTTTGACCTAAGATACCACCTCATATCATTTGCATATGCATCATTTGCATCTCTAACAAATTGCATAGCTTGTGTTTGCTACTTGTGACTCAGCAGGATTTAATCAGGAAATCATTCATCAGTACAAGTAACAATCAATTAGGGTTTTGTTCTCCCTTCATCTCAAATGAATCATCTTCATCAACAATCAACATTTGGTCCTCAGAGATCCATCTCAACAAGCTCAAAGGCTCTGAATCGACTGAATTAGGGTTTTGACTGAAGATAGCACACTCCTGACTTTAGCTCAGGATTTGACATAATGACTTGGGACATGATATCAAGACCTCAAGTGCATCATTTTGACCTAATCCATTGGCTCATAACATCTCCTATACAAAGATTGATCAGACAAATCCTCAGATCAGGGTTTTGAACTATCAGGGACTGAAATCAGGGATCACATTTGGGAAACCCTAAAAATCCCCAGGAAGTCAATCAAAGGTTACAATCATCCTCAAATAATCCCTATGACAACATACAATGGAAGTTACATCTCAATTCAAGACCTACAGTCATCAATTTCATCTGGTCGACAATTAGGGTTTTTGACCTAATTCACTGAACAACTGACTTTTTAATCAGGAAATGATGCTACAACTCAAACCATGGCTCAATATCCTCTAATGCTTCAATATGATCCATTCATACCATTCATTTGATGAGGATAGCCTGTTTCATTTGAAATCTCCAGAAACGCGATTCGTCTGAAAAAGTCAACTATACAAGATCACCATTGACTTTTGGGGAATTTTGGTCAACCATGACTTTTGAAGTTTTGAATCATCAATATATGATATGAGAAGTCATTTGATCAAGGAAAATCAAGAAAATCAATCAAAAATCAAAAGTCAAAAATTTGACTTTTCATACTTAGAAAATTTTTCTAAGTGTTTTTCATGGTTTTTTCCAAACTTTGGAAGGGAATTTCTCAAAATTTCACCTACAAACTGAAAAAAACTTCCAACATGAAAGTTGTAGATTTTGATCCAATAAACAACTTTGACACATATAAATTTTTTCCATAAGATCAACCATTTAAGAGATATGGTGCTTCAAAGTTGGTATCTTATGAAAATTTCACTTAAAACTTCATTTTCTTCAAAGTTCATGGATCTTTTTCACCCATTTCCTTAAGAGACTTGAGGAAGCTTTCAACTAGGCTTTTGAAGTATGTAACATGAACTTTCCAAAATGTCAAAGAGCATGAAAAAATATGGAGTGTAGCTATGGTTTTGAATTTTGACATTAGTGACCATTTCACTTGAAATTTCAAGCCATTTTTGCAAAGTTATGAACCAATTTGCCAAATAATGCAAGTAATGATACACCAAAGCAATGATTGAATGATATTTTCTGGTTTAAGATCAGATAGGAAAGAGATAAGAAGCTTGGCCAAAATAACCATGGTTTAGTTACTTTTAACCATTGCATTAAATGTGAAAGATTCCTTTCTATCCCTTAAGCCAAATCATCAAACTTTGAAGCAACTTGCAAGGCTTGTATTCAGAATCCATGGCCTATAAATAGAGGTCATTACCTCATTCAAAATCACACCAAAACCTCACAAAGCATAGGTTTTCTCTTTCTTTCTTGAATTGCAAGTTTCATGTTTCAAAGTGAGGTAGAAATCCCAACCTCCAAATCCTTGAAGCTATGGCCAAAGTGATGATTCTAGCAAACCATAAACATCATATGGGATGTGTTTGAATCACTCATGCACCCAAAAACACCTCAAATCTCAGAATCACTACCTTACTTCCATATATGCATAACCTAAGCCTTATCATGCCAAAATCAATTCCAGGTCATTTCTATCCAAACTAACACTTCAAACACCATCCATATACTTCATATGAACTATCCAAACACTCATCATCAACCTGAAACATCAGAATCATCAAGCTCGATTCTCACTTGCTCCTACTACAGATCGGGTTCCACCAACTGATCCAGATGTTTTCAATCCACTCCAAGCATCCAGACACCTTCCATATGGTCCATTGAAGCTATCCAGATCATCAAACAACTTCTGTAACACCTCTACTGCAGAATTCGATTCCCAGTTTGGCCGTTTTTGAAGGTAAGTCACTTGAACTTCAAACTCATATTTGCACGCATCATAAATGAAATATTGCTTTGCCATCATGTTTCTGCATACATATGGATCATTAACCCTCAATCAATTGCATCATAACTTGCACATACACGATTTCAGATTGAATCATAGAATTAGGGTTCTTCGTGTTCATCAGAAAATTAACCATCTTAGAGCAAAAATAAATGAATTAAATGGTACCATCATGTTCCTGGTGAAAAATCGAGCAAGATAGGCTATTCACTTGATCAAAACAACACAGTTTTAGAGATTTTCAAATTTCAGTTGGGATTGTGTTCTTGGCGCGTTTTTTGGTTCAGAAATTTCAAATATCAATTTCAAAATATAATTAAATGAACGCGTATGTTTAACAAGCCACAAGCGTGGCTCAGTTGGTCCATGTTTTGGTCTGCAAGCGTGGGTGCGTGGGTTCAAACCCTTGTGGAGATAAAACCAATTTTTTAGCACCTATTTTCTTTCATTTTCTTCACAACTTTAACATTTAATTTAACCAATCAAATTAATTTATTTTCTCTTCATTTTTTACACACCTCTTATTTAATATACATATTTTGACAATATCAAAAAAAAATCACAAAAAAAGATTTATTTAATGTGTTTTTAATTAGGTTTAAAATGATACATTTTAAGTGTTTTTAAATACTTTAAATATTGTTTTTCATTTAATTTTCAAACCTAATCACTTGTAAATACTTTTTTGATCAAACCCTAATCACTTAGGTCTTAATTAAACATTAAAACTTGTTTTAAACTTAATTAAGTTGACTTTTGTCAAATTCAAATCGTTTTAAAGCGAGCGATCGCGATTCTTTTCAAAAAAACGATAAACCATTTCTTTTTGAACTATTGATTAAACCTTTTTAATTGATAAAATGATTTTCAAAATGAAGTGGGGCCTCTCGAATATTAGAGAGTATAAGTCCCTTTTGTCTTTCTTTGTACAGGAAACTTTTTCCAAAACCTTCACAGTTTTTTAACGCCAAATCTTTCAACTCTTTTTCAAAACAATCCACCCTGTTTTATGAAAATAAAACAGGGGCCTCTCGAATATTAGAGAGTGTAAGTCCCATTTCTTTTCTTTTTGTACAGTTTTCAAAACAATAAACTCTTTCAAAACAAACTTTCGAACAGTTTTTTCAAACGACGCGTCTGTAATTAAAACAGTCAACCATGTTTTGTAAATATACCATGGGCCTCCACGTAGGTATAAGTCCCAAGCCCTTTTGTACATACCCACTCTTGTACATGAAATTAGGTATTTCACTGTACACATACATTTTTGTACATATCTCATTTTGTTTTTAACTTTGAATAACAAACCAAAAATGAAGGTTTTCTTTAAATCTTCCCAAAAATATACCATGGGCCTCCATGTAGGTATAAGTCCCAAGCCCTTTTGTAAATACCTGTTTACATAGCTTTGAATAAACTCAAGTGGACTTCTCCCCGAGTGTGAGTCCCGAGCCCCGTGTATACAAATGGATCATGCTTACAGGTATATTTCCTTCATAAACTCCATTATATACACACACTTTGTCATATACATATATAATTGTTCATACCTGTTCATGTTTGTTCATACTTGTTCATGTTTGTTCATATGTGTGATGTGTGTGCTTATTCAACTTAGTACAACACTAGGTTCCCCATAGCCTCCTATTGGGCTTCGTGCAAAGAATCTCCCTAGTTTAGGTTAGGACATAGAGTATGGTTTCCCGGTGAAATCGCTCTAAGAGCTCAGACCAACTATACCATGCCTCCCCTTGGGCTTTGTACAAACGAGTGTCCCTCCCATAGCCTCCTCTTGGGCTTACAATGCAAGGACCCTGGATTGTCCCTCCCATAGCCTCCTCTTGGGCTTACAATGCAAGGACCCTCGGATAGCCTCCTCTTGGGCTTCGTACAAGGACCCACGGGCTTCTTATAAGCATCCCCAATATCCAAATCAAATACCCTAGGAGATTAGACATTTTTCATCTCTATGCTAGGAGTATCTCTTCTATATCATCACAAACAATCAATCAATCAATCAATCAAACTTCTTTTTGCCACAAGGCTGGCTAATCAATCAAACTTTTTTTGCCACAAGGCTGGCTAATCAATCAAACTGTTTTACCACCGTACTGGATGATTAATCAAAGTTTTTGTCACAAGGCTGACTTCATTGAAACTTTTGCCACAAGGCTGGCTGATTAATCAAAGTTTTTGTCACAAGGCTGACTTCATTGAAACTTTTGCCACAAGGCTGGTTAAACAAACAAAAACATCTTTATCATTCTAAGCACCCTAAGTGGCATGGCCCCGGGCTTATAATGAAAAGATTTTCAAACAAAACAAACAGATGTATGTGATGATATAGATTAGATACATCTAGCATTTAGACGACATTTGTCTATTTTCCTTTGCTTCCACTAGCATAAGTGGGAACTACGATTGCTCTGACTTTCTCAACATCCCTTTGAGAATACGTAGGCACAAGGTCGATCCTTGGCGAGCAAAAAAAAACAAAAAAAAAAACCATTCAAACCTTAGCACCCGTAGACCCCGAGCTACAGATGCTCTGATTCCCTTTAAGGGATATGTATGCAGAGGATCGCGATGATCTTTGCGAGCATAATCAAACAAACACCTTAGGTCCCACCTATTTCACAACAGAACCTCTCAATAACATGGAATGAAAAACAAAGCAAAGAAACCTATAGAGTACTATAGATACGTTGGGTGCTAATACCTTCCCTTCGTATAACCAACCCTCTTACCCGGAATCTCTCCCCCACTTTTTAGGTTATTGCAGCTTTTTTCCTTTTCCTACTTTGGAAACAATAAAAAGTTTGGTCGAAACAAAGAAAAATCATTTTTTTATGAGCACTCGAGCCCAAAGAAGGCATCAGGTGTCTCATCCCACAAAAAGAGGAACAAAACGATTTTTCGCCCGCGACAGAAAAATGGCGACTTCACTGGGGATAAACTTTTTATTGTTTCCAAAGAAAGGGTTATTTCTATTTGTTTTGTTTTTATTACATGTGTGGTTCCTTGGTCCTGTTACTTGTGTGATTCTGTTACAAGTGATACATTATGGACAAATCCTAACCCGGATTAAGTACACATAAGAATTAGGTGGAGGGTATAGTCATGTATGGCATACAAGGAGTTCAGTCCTTAAAAAGTCAGCATGAGAATCCTTCCGCTCAGTGGAGGTTCCTTGTTGGTAGTATATGTTTAGCAAGTTCAGTTGCGAAGACATTATTGCTTTCATTGAACTATAGAAGCTGAGTTGGCTGTAGAACCCCAACCCATCCTGACCTTATTAGGACGTGGTGCAGAAATGATCCAGGTGAAGACTTGGATAGTTGTCATGCGGAGAACCACACTCAGACGAGTTTTTCTTGAGAATAATTCTAGCTCACAAGTTCAGTTGTGCAAGCCGGTAATATCCGAAAGAAAAATGTAGACTCTGACGTATTAGTAGAACATGTTTTGCAGGTGATAAACCCTAGTACTATCCCATGTTTGGTTCTCTGACCTCATGCTCGTGACGCTGGACCTTTGAACCTATATGTACTATGTTTGAATTACCATGTTTGTAGTACCATGTTTGCGTTACCATGTTTGAACTACCATGTTTGCTTTACCATGTTTGAATATGTGGCATCCATGCATCCATGCATTCATACATTCATTAAAAAAACCCATCTTTTTCCATAAAAACATGATTTTTTCCAAAAAAAATTTAGAGAATTTTTCCTTGCAAACATTATAGGATTAAGTTATGGAGTGGGTAAAAAGGCATACCAAGAAGTACGGTTTCAAAGCTCCTAATGTAGAAAGACTGAAAGAGTTAGCATCTTTTGTACAAGATCCTTCTGATTTTAGGAAAAGCCATGGAAAGCTTTTGCCTATCTTGAACACTCATGTTGATGAAGGACTTCTCAAAACTCTGGTTCAGTTTTATGATCCCGTCTACCGGTGTTTCACCTTTCCAGACTATCAGTTGGTACCAACCTTGGAAGAATACGCCGATCTTTTGGGTATTCCTGTGTCTGACAAAATACCTTTCAATGGTTTGGAAGCCATTCCTAAGTCACCAGTCATTGCAGCAAGTATCCACTTGAAGAAATCTGAAATAGAAAGTAATTGGACTACCAAAGGAAATTTTCCGGGTTTGACTTCGCAGTTTCTAATAAAGAAAGCTTTTGATTTCATTGACACTGGTAGCATGATAGCTTTTGAAGCTGTATTAGCCTTGCTCGTCTATGGGTTGGTTCTGTTTCCCAACGTCAACGACTTTGTTGATATCAACGCCATAAAGATCTTTCTGATTGGAAATCCTGTTCCGACTTTGCTTGGTGACACGTATTTCTCTATCCATCATAGGAATCGCCAAGGTGGTGGAATCATTGTATGTTGTGCACCTCTTTTGTACAAATGGATTGTTTCACACTTACCTAAGTCCCATATTTTCACGGAAAACCGAGAAGGTTTGCATTGGCCTCGAAGACTTATGTCCCTTACTAATAATGATATCCATTGGTATGCTCTGGCTCGCTGCGGCACAGAAATCATTGATAGTTGTGGAGAATTCGCCAACGTACCTCTCATTGGCACACAAGGAGGAATTAACTATAATCCGGTCCTAGCCCGACGACAACTCGGGTATGCAAATTCAGTTAAACCAATTGGTCTCACAGTGGAATGCTACTTTTACCGAGAAGGGGAAGATCCTCAAAGGTTGAAGACAAGAATGGTAAGAGCTTGGTACGACGTCCGAAGAAAAGAAAAAGGTGGGGAAAGAAACTGCATTGCTACAAACGCCTATACCTGCTGGGTAAAGAAAAGAGCAAAGGAGTTTCAAATGCCTTATGATTATGAAAAACCCATGTTCCCTGTGGTGTCTCAACTACCCAACATTCCCATTGACACTACGGAAGAATACCAAGAGATTTTAGCCAAAATGAGGTTAGAAAAAGACGCTTGGGAAGAAAAGTTTCGCAAAACTGATGAGGAAAATAGAAAGTTGAAGAAAAGAGTGAAAGATCACGAAGAAACTCTCTATTATCAAGATGGATGGCTCATGAGCAAAGATGAGAAGATTCGTCAGAAAGATGCCGCAATCAGAAGATACATCAAAGAAAGCAAGAAAAATCCTGAAGCCTCGACAAGCAACGCTCCGATGCCTGACAATTGGAAGAATGTGGTTGACAAACTGAGGGCTGAAAAGGCCAAATTGAAAGCTTACTATGGGAAAGAAATCCTGAAGCTCAAGCTACACAACGCATTTGGTTCTTCGTCTGATGAAGATGCTTAGGATTTGTTTAGCTTTTTTATTTATCATTTGCTTTTGTAAGGAGCTACGCTCCAATGTTGTAACATTTCCCATTATTGCAAAAAAAAATGAAATGAATGAATAAAAGAATTGTTTGTGTTCAAATGTTTGCAAGGAAGTAATCTTTAAAATGTTTGGAAAAATCATAAATTTCTTTTTGCATACATCATTCTGCATATCGAGTCTGTTGTATAGATTCTTATCTTTTGGATCTTTCTCCATTAGATCGTCAAGCTGTCGCGTCTCAAAGTTTCTCGACCGCGTTCGCAATCAGATCACAGATACAATACTCGTTCAAGCAGAAGAAGAATAATGGAACACTCTGAACAAGAGAATATTGAGCTTCGTGGTACAGTGACCACTCTTCAGGAAAAGTTGGAAAGTCTCACTACTCTGGTTGACTCTTTAATGGCCGCACAAAATCAGCCACCGCCACCCAACAGCCAAGCTACGGTAACATCTGAAGTCACTACTCCAGTTTCTACAGTTGCGTTCGGTATTCCATCTTTCTCCATGCCAGAAGGTTGGGGCACGCCTTTCAGTTTTGGTACAGGTTTCCGCCATAATTTCTCTGGGGTTCAAACAGCTACAACTGAAGCGCCTACTGCACAAGGTTCGGCGTTTATTCCACATTCAGGGGTAACTTTTTCCCAAATCACTATGGCACTTTCTCAACCCACTATGACGGTTCCGACCCCTACGGTTCACACTGTTCCTTATGATGGCAATGAGATTTATCATGATCAAGGTGATAGCACAAATCAGCGTAATCTTGTAGGAGATCTCCAAGAACAGTTCAACAAGATTCAACTAGAAGTCAAAGCTATTCGTGGCAAAGATTTGTTTGGAAAGAATGCCCAGGAGCTATGTTTGGTTCCCAGTGTACAAATACCGGCTAAGTTCAAGGTCCCTGACTTTGAGAAGTACAAAGGTAGTTCTTGTCCGCAAATCCATCTTGTGATGTATGCTAGAAAGATGTCTACTTATGCAGATAATCATCAGTTGCTTATCCATTACTTTCAAGACAGTTTGACTGGTGCCGCACTGAAGTGGTACACAGGCTTGGATAGCACTAATATTCGGACTTTCAATGACCTAGGTGAGGCTTTTGTCCGACAATACAAGTATAACTCGGATATGGCTCCAGACAGAGATCAGCTCCGATCCATGGCCCAGAAAGACCATGAAGCTTTCAAAGAATATGCCCAACGATGGAGAGAAACTGCTGCTCAGATTAATCCACCATTAAAAGAAAAAGAGATGACAAAGATCTTCTTGAATACTCTCAGTCCGTTTTATTATGAACGCATGATTGCTAGTGCTCCAAGTGATTTCACCGAAATGGTAAACATGGGGATGCGTCTAGAAGAAGGAGTCCGAACCGGACGTCTGACTAAAGAAAGTGGATCTTCGAGTGGAACCAAAAAGTTCGGAAGCGGTTTCCCAAAGAAGAAAGAACAAAGTGTTGACATGGTATCCCAAGGGAAGCCAAGAGGAAACGTCAATCGACAACGACAGATTGCTGCTATTGCGCCAGTCGTTAATACAGCGCCGAATCCGGGATTTACCCCGCAATTTCAGCAACAACAGCCTCAACCACAGGCTCAGCAGCTGAACAATAATCAGAATCGTGTGCAAAGAGCTCCACAGTTTGATCCGATTCCGATGACCTACACAGAATTGTACCCTGCACTGATTGAAAGAGGCCTTATTCAAACTAAAGCACCACCACCAGTACCTGAGAGACTCCCATGGTGGTACAAAGCTGAGGTATCATGCCCTTATCATCAAGGAGCACCTGGCCATGATCTTGAGCATTGCATAGCTTTGAAATATGAAGTTCAGAGGTTGGTTAAATCTAATCTTCTCTCTTTCAGAAATTTGAATCCTAATGTGCAAGCAAATCCGCTGCCCAATCATGGAGGGCATGTTGTAAACATGGTATATGGATGTCCTGGTCCATACCGGGTCTATAATATCAATTACTCAAGAGCCGATTTGGTACAAATGCACGCTACTCTCTGTCGAGGGCAGAATTTTCGCCAACATCAATACGGTTCCTGCAGAATATGTTGTGTAGATCCTCACGGATGTTCAATTGTGAGAAGAGATCTCCAAGTTCTGTTGGATAATGGTACTCTTCAGATCTACCGAAATAGGGATGAAAATGAAGTTAACATGATAGGATGTTATCCGCATGAGCTTTTAGTCTCAAATATCAACTCGGAAATGCCTACAGTTAACGTCATCGTTCCTCATTTCAACATGCCTGAGCGCATGGAGGTTACTTACAACAAGCCAAAGGTTCCTATTGCTCCTTTGATCATTTGTCTACCTGGACCTGTTCCTTATGACTCTGACAAGGCAGTTCCATACAACTACAATGCTACAATGATAAAGGATGGACAAGAAGTTCCTTTACCTACTCTCTCATCTGTTGTAAACATTGCTGATGTAAGTCGTGTAACAAGAAGTGGACGTGTGTATACTCCACTACCTCCGAAACAGCCTGTTGCTCCTGCAACCGGACAAAATTCTATCAATACACCAGTGGGGAACCCTGTGGAAACTCCTGTTAGTAATACAAACACTGATGTTGGTCAATCCAGTGGAACCAATGTGAATCCTGATTTTGATGAAATTTTGAAGCTTATCAAAAGAAGTGAATATAAGATTGTGGATCAGCTTATGCAGACTCCTTCAAAAATCTCAATACTTTCATTGCTGTTAAACTCAGAAGCCCACAGGGAAGCCCTGATGAAGGTCTTAGATCAAGCTTTTGTAGACCATGATGTGACTGTTGACCACTTTGATGGGATAATAGCCAACATAACAGCTTGTAACAATTTAAGCTTCTGTGATGAAGAACTCCCCGAGGAGGGCAGAAATCACAATCTTGCTTTGCACATTTCTATGAACTGTCAGTCAGACTCTTTGTCCAATGTGTTGGTAGACACCGGATCTTCCTTGAATGTGATGCCAAAGACGACCCTCGCTCGTTTGTCTTACCAAGGAATGCCTATGAAGTTCAGTGGTGTAGTAGTCAAAGCATTTGATGGATCGCGAAAATCTGTTATCGGCGAAGTCAACCTTCCCATGACAATTGGTCCCCATACATTTCAAATCACCTTCCATGTCATGGACATTCAAGCTGCTTATAGCTGTCTGTTGGGACGACCATGGATCCATGAAGCAGGGGCAGTAACTTCTACGCTCCATCAAAAGTTAAAGTTTGTAACAAATGGAAAATTGGTAACAATAAGTGGAGAACAAGCCTTGATGGTGAGCCATTTATCCAATTTCTCTTTCATCAGTGCTGATGATGTGGAAGGAACTCCGTTCCAAGGTCTCTCTTTAGAAGACGAATCTTCCAAAAAGAAAACATCGATCTCTTCTTACAAAGAGGCGGTAAAAGTAGTGAAAGATGGAACTACCACTGGCTGGGGGCAAGTTGTAATCCCTACCAAGAATGAAACTAGAACGGGTCTCGGATGTTCACCAACATTCTCAAACTGCACCAAGAAGGATGAAACCCTTCGTCCGATCAAAGAAACGTTCCATAGTGGAGGGTTCCTTAACCCAGTTCCTCAAGAGGTTAATGTCCTTATCGAAGAATGTATCGAAGAAGGTCTACCTGATCCTGAAGAAGAATGGAAATGTTATCTCAATGACTTGGGATACATATCTCAGGAAGAACCACATCCTCCTTCAGAGAAATCCAAAGGCAAAGAAACTGAGCCTGTTCCTGCAGAAATCTGGGACACCTTGGGACAACCAAGTGGAAAATTTGATTACATGGTGAAATATTCTGCACCTGAAAGTTACAAGATTGCGATTGAGGATATCCAACCAACTGGATGGGGAGATTCCTTTGAATATAATAGTCAACCAGAAGAGGCTTACCAATGCTCTCAATTTTCTCAGCAGCCTGAAGCTACTGAAGATTTCGGATTCAATGCACCTGCCAAGGTTAATAATCCTGAAGATGGTTATTATCACATAAATGCCATTTTTGAAGATGAAGGGGAAGATGGTCCCGCAACTGACTCGGAAAGTGTCGCTGACAATGAGTCTCTTCATCCTGAAGACTGGGAAGAACACCCTGAAAATTCTGAAGATTGTGACTCGTCTTATGCTCTTCAAGAAGTAGAAGAAGACCGTTTCAACTCTACAAAGAACAAGAGTGACAAACCAGGACCTTCAAATCCTGCTCGACCAGCGGTCAATGTCAATACTGAAGATAATTCTGAGGAGAATTTTCCTGAATACATAATACACAGAGGAGTTCGTTGCTACTGGAAAGCTATCGACGTTCCGAATGTTGTTCGCCGCTCAAAGTAATCACCTCGCTGTTATTTTGACCTCCTGCCTTGCCCAAAGCAGAGAGATGTTTTATAGGGCTTTGCTTTTAAATGTTCCGCCCAAATAACTTTGTGTATAGGGCTTTGTTTTAAAAGTTTCCCTCTTTGTCCTGCCCAAGACAAATGAGTTTGTGTTTAGGGCTTTGTTTCAAAAATGAATCATAAATAAAGTGTCATTTTGAATTCCCTACATTATATGTTTTATTTTTTGCTTTTTTCTGGAAATGGTAATCCTAAAAAACCAAATAAAAAAAAATAATAAAAAAAAACTTTTCAAAAAAAATCTGCATACACTCTTGCATTCATAAATTTTCTGAAATAAATATAAATCACATGTGCAGATTTACTATTGATAAACCCATTGAATGCAATAACCCTATGCCCTCTCCCAACTTTGAGTTTCTTGTGTTCGAAGCCGAAGAAGAGGAAGAAGAGAAGATCCCGGACGAGATCTCTCGATTACTTAAGCACGAGGAAAGAACCATTCTGCCTCACAAAGAGCCTTTAGAAAAGATCAACTTGGGTTCTGAAGAAGACAAAAAAGAAGTGACCATTGGATCGCTGCTTGATGCTGATACCAAGAGTAAGTTGACAGACCTTCTCAAAGAATATGTTGACGTGTTTGCCTGGTCCTACCAAGACATGCCTGGGTTGGATACCAATATTGTTCAGCATTATTTGCCATTGAAGCCAGAATGTCCGCCAGTTAAGCAGAAATTGCGAAGGACTCACCCTGATATGGCTAACAAGATCAAAGTGGAGGTTCAAAAGCAACTCGACGCAGGTTTTCTAGTCACCTCTGAGTATCCTCAATGGTTGGCCAACATAGTGCCAGTTCCGAAGAAAGATGGAAAAGTCAGAATGTGTGTTGACTACCGTGACTTGAACAAAGCCAGTCCAAAAGATGACTTTCCATTACCACATATTGACATGCTGGTCGATAACACCGCTAAGTTCAATGTCTTTTCCTTCATGGACGGGTTCTCCGGTTATAATCAGATCAAGATGGCTCCTGAAGACATGGAGAAGACATCTTTCATCACCCCATGGGGTACTTTTTGCTACAAAGTGATGCCGTTTGGATTAAAGAATGCAGGCGCAACTTACCAAAGGGCAATGACTACTCTCTTTCATGACATGATGCATAAAGAAATTGAAGTTTATGTGGACGACATGATAGCCAAGTCCAGCACAGAAGAAGAACATATTGAATACCTTTTGAAGTTGTTTCAACGACTAAGGAAATATCAGCTTCGCTTGAATCCTAACAAATGTACTTTTGGGGTTAGATCTGGAAAACTCTTGGGTTTCATTGTCAGCCAAAGAGGTATTGAAGTAGATCCCGACAAAGTCAGAGCTATTCAAGAGATGCCTGCACCAAAAACTGAAAAGCAAG